>NW_017306400.1:164717-177642 GCF_000935625.1 Nanorana parkeri | reverse complement strand
CTCTCCTGCCCCCCCCCCCCCCGCACTGCAAAGGTTATATGCTTAGGGAGAGGAAGAGACTGTTTTACATTCCATAACCCTATGCTCTGGAAGTATCTGGCCTTCTCCTCTTCTTTCTTCTTACTGACATAACGTGTGCATTTTATGTGGAGAGGGCAAGCATGCAGCCCTAGCACAGATGGAGGGAGCCTAAAAGAGTGATGAATAAGGTATTACTCTTTATTCCTCAACATTTTAGCCCTTGCAATGTGTGGGGTCAACTACAAGGGTATTCTTTTTTTAAGGTTTTAAAAGAAAAATCTGCCAATTTTTTGTTGTCCATATCACTTTTATTCCCTGTCTGTGACACCCATAAGATTGAAAACACAGTGCTGTTGTGAGGAACAAAAACCAGAGAGTCTAACCTTTCCCCAGGCTTTGTTGTTTTATTGCTGGTAGTATCCCTGTTTAAAAGCAATTTCTCTTTAAAACCCATCCCTGGAACAGGAAGTGAAAGAATTTCCCCAGTGAAAAAACAAACAGCAGCAACATAGCCACTCAAAACATAAAAAATAAATAAATAAAAAAGCTTTGGCTGTAGTTGAGCTTGACTGAGGGACTGGTCAATTTGTTTTCTCTAATGCTCCCCTAAACCTTTCCATGAATAAAACATCAGACTGCATGACAATGGATTTAAGACCATACCAACCATTAACACAAGAGGGCTTCACCATTAAATATATTATATATGCCCCTTTTTACCAACAACCACTTTACTGTTCGTAAATGCCAAAAATTAGCCCAGCTGCCATGAAAACCGTCTTGCATAAGACCTCCAAAAACTAAGGGTTGGATGGGACAACATTCAGCTCTGTAGAAATCTCTGGAATGGCTTTCCAAGGTTAAGTTTCTTAAAAGCCACCCCTGCAGCTCCTACTAACTTTTCACCCATCTTCCTCCTGTGAGGTAAGCTACAACCCACCCACATCTTTACTCTATAAACTTTGTAGTCCCTTCATTCTTCCTCTTGGCCATGCAGTCACTCCATAAATCTTTTGTTTTTTCTCCCTGACTTACTTTAATGTGGCACTAAACTCAGGAGTTAAATATAAAAAATAAATTCAAGTACCCTATTAACAAAAATGTAGCTTATTTGTGTATCACTCAGCTGTAGATCCTACAGCAACACATATAGGTCCCTGTGTGTGTTGTAAAGTAGCCAACACCCCAAGCTCGGTTCCGGTGATGGGCTACAATCTCAATACAAATGAGTAAACTAAATGTGAGATTGTAGTCTGTCACTACAATGGTGGACTACAATCTCACATTTAGTTTACTCATTTGTATTGAGATTGTAGTCCATCATGGGAGCGCGCTTGGAGTGGTGGCTACTTTACAACACACAGGGACCATCTGGAATAAAAGTAGCAACCATCCAAAAGGACATTGCCAGCATAAATTAAAGTATAATTAAACTCTTTTTTTGTGTGCATATATCTACTGTTAGTAAGCATAAAAACATAAAAAAGTTATCAAAAAGGTAATTACTTACATCTATCACCGCCGCTCGATCCCGTCTGAAGATCTGAAGATTCTGGAGCGTCCGAGCAGCATGATGGGGCAGGCACATGTGCAGTACAGCTCTTCAGCGAGGAGAAACGGAGAGACACAGTAACCGTGAGCGTGCACGCTGGACAGACACCGTGGGACAGGAAGAGAAAGGATTCTGCTTTGGATCAGAGACCGGCAACAGCACTGGAGGGATTGCTGAATACAATTGGAAGGAAGAAGATGATCGGATCAAGCAGCATCATTTAAGGTAAGTCCTTAAAGCAGCATGGGGGGAGGAAAATATTTGTGACTTTAATATCAATTTAAGAGATGACTTGAGGATCTATAGCTGAGTGATACACAAATAAGATACATTTTTGCAAATAGTTAAGGTGCTTGAATGCATTTTTAAGATTCAACTCCTGAGTTTAGTGTCACTTTAATGTCTCCTGCTGAGATCATCAGGAACAGTTGGAGATCTCTGGGTACATTCACAGGTAAAATAAGAACAAGTCTCTTGCAGTGAACAAGATAAAAGTACATAGATCATCTTCCTCCTTGATTATATTTTTTATTGTTTAATATTGTGTTTGTTCTGCTCACCCTTTGTGAGATGTTCATCCAACATGTCTGGGTACATTGTCTGTTATTTTTTCTTGCTCTCTTGCAATGCATAAATAAGATATCTTAGTTCAGTTTCCCCACATACCTAATGTGGTTAAACAGAAGTATTTCTCTGCTTATATAATTGATTTTAGTTCACTGATATATGCTTATCAAAATGCCATTCACTGCTGCTTCGGCAGCACAATATTTACTGTCAGTGTCTGAGTTATTTTTTTTTTCTCATCTTCTAAGGCAGCACAGCAGTAGTATTAAGAAAGAAAACATCTCCTACACTATTGGCTTCCTGCATTATATTGGTTTTAATATTCACATTTGATGTTATTAGATGCATGCAGTTTTTAACAGCCTGGAATATTCTAAATGCCTAAAATGAAGAAATAGACTAAAGACATTTGTTTATGTGGCTTCACTGCATTTCTATCATAACAAACACATTGCTCATAATAATGGTTTTGTTATAATAAGATTCCGCTGCAATGCAGACTTCTTTTTACTTATAATATAACTACCAGGCTTGTAAGGATGAATGGTAATGGATCCCACAGTATAGTCATGATAAAAACATTGTTTTAATATTTCCTATCAGTGACACACTGCATTTGCTGTGCATTGTTTTCCATATTGTATTTAAAGTATATGTGATAGCAAAACTTTTTTTTTAAAAAGTTTTTAATAGAAAAGGGAATGGTAAGACCCGCTGTTTGTCCTGTAACCATTGTCACTGTGACAAATAGTGGGAAATCCTAAACTTTAGAGTTGCCATGAGAAAAAGGTAAGGGTAAACCTTCCAATGGTGACAAATGTTCTGATGACTACAGTCTAAGATGATAACTCCCCTCTTACCTCCTGTTGTATCTCCAAGACAGAAGGACACAGACAACTAAAAAAAAAAAGTAGGGTTTTAACTCTTCTCTACTCTATTCAAAACAAAAAATTACTTTAAATACACTTTAAAGGGTAACAGCACCATCAAAAAAGAGCATCCCCAGGCTCAAGGCATGGCCCCATTGAAGTCTTTGGGTAACTGATTACAAAGAATCACAGATATGGTAAGTGTGAGGTAACCATGCATCTAGGAAGGGGGGTGGTGGAGTACTTTAGTTCAATGGGGTGTGGGCAAAAGGATAAGGTCACTGTCTGAAAGTGCACCTTTTCTTTATTTTTTTTAATGCTTTTCACTTTTCTTTATTCTGAAACCAGTTACTTTTACCATTTTTATCATGGGATGACTGTGTATACAAGGAGCTCGATATGTGTAGGACAAACTCAAGCTAACCTGACCATAACACATTGTAATATACAGTTCAACTCATTACACAATAGTAACACATGTAAAATAAATTTAAAGCACAATGGGGGGAATTTATCATAGCAATTGGGAGTTTTTGAACTTGCACAGAATATATTTGAAACACTTTGCACCAGATTTATGATGCTAGTGTATTTTTGTTCATAAATTAGGTTTATTAGACCCCAGGAAAGAAAACATATAACTCCAGGCAAAAAGCGTAAGGCCTTGTTCACACCAAATGCAGAGCAGATCCGGTCAGGTTTCTGCACACGCACGCGTGTTCCAGGCATTTGCATGCGTTTTTGATGCATTTGCAGATCCAGAGCAGGTAAAATAGGGCCTGCTGCAGTTTTTTTTACCTGCTCTGGACCTGCTCTGGATCTGCACGCTGCGATGTGAACTGGAGCTAAAAATACAATAGGAATACATTGTACGCAGTTTTGATTCGGTCTGCAACTGCTCTGCACCTGCTCCGTGCTTGGTGTGAACTAGCCCTTACTGTCACTTCTAGAAGAAGTGGTCATGGGGACTTCTTCAGTTGTGATTGTTTTGCTGGGTGATGCTCCAGTTTTAGACAGCGCAGGACAAGTGCAGATGAAAACAAGTGCAAAAAACGTGCAATTGAAAACGTAGTGCAAGCTCGTGTCAAAACACGTGCAGTTGGAAAAGTAGTGCAAGCTCTGGTCAAAACAGAGGCACATGTTAAGACAGATTTGCAAATAAAAAAATATTCTAAGAGGCTAAAACTGTTGCAATTGCTTTGATAAATACCCCCCCTCCCCCCTCAATGTGTAAAGAGTGTAGAAGTGTGAATGTAGCCTTAGGCTAACCACACAATGTCAGAGTCAAATGTTCTTATTTTATGGTGCAAAATTTTACACTCATCGTGGCAGGATTCTGAAGTAAAATCAATGGGAATTTCATACCAAGGAAAATGAATATGGGAAAAGAATGACTAATTCACAACCTTGTTTTGCAAAAATAGGTAATAATTAGATGTTCTAATCAGGTTGAATCAGGTGAAAAAAGCTCTTGCCTTTGTCTGTCGTCAGTTTTTCATTAGAGATGGAGGGTTTTGAAGTTCATCGTTTATTTCTGGCACAAACATAAAATGACAACACTAGTCCTCTTGGCAGTTATTTTAATTTCTTTTTCTCTTTTTTTTTGGCAGCCTAATGCCCGGGTAATTTTTATCTCATTTGTTTTCTAAGAAAAAATGCATATGCAAAAAGAATTTATTTGGAACATTAAAATAGTCCAATGATTAAAGTTTACACTTAAATCAATAGGGCACTTTTCAGCCTTGCCAAATTACATTAGTATTATATTTAATGCCTGTTTCTTATCTTGAGAACACTGCTGCTTCTGAGATCTTTCATGTGACCTAAATTGTAGGCAACCAATTTGAGGCACAATCACTCTGCCACACTACTAAGTGCAAGGAAGAATAGCCTGCATATACAGTATAATGAGCAAATATGAATGTATCAATGTATATTATGATTATAAACTATACATCAAAATAAGGTGTTTAATAAATTAAAGGAAACTTGTGATGCCAGAAGTATGAAGGTTTCCAATAATAACTTCTTCCAAATTGTCTAGTTGCCTGGCTTTCTTGTTGATCTATTGGCATGAGTAATGTTTTAGTTCTAGCCCATAATATTCATAAAAAATACAGGTAACATAGCATGTTAACAGCTAAGGCCAATGGTATCCTTCCCTCTTGCCAATTTCTTTTTTTCAAGCCTTGACATTTTTTTTGCTGTTTCTGCATCTTCCAACTTAATTTTTTTATTGATGTATTGGTTTAGGTGATATCTAGTCCAACAAAATGTGGAATGGCCTTTAAAATACAGAGTCAGACTTCTTAGATTCTGTCTCTCTGAGATGCAACCTGTGTCATCTTCATAAGATGAGTCTAAAAGACTAAAGGAATACCTCTGATTACAGCTGCTAGTGAACTGTATAGATTATGTGCTTTTGCCATGTAGTATAAAGCTGCCCTTGATTACACCTTAGTTGCACTGAGGACTGTAGATAGTACAAGGGCATCAGAAGCCAGTGCTGACATTTCTGCTGCTAGCTAACGTGGTTTGAAAACTACCTTGTCCCAAATGGCTGACCTGGTTTGAAGATTACCTTGCCTTCCATGTATGCCTTTTTTTGAGGACTACTTTGTCTGTTGCATGGCCATCTTACTTAGTGACACATCTTCCATGGTCTGCTACTGTGGATAGTTTTAAAGGAGAACTATGAGGTAAGTGCTTTTCACTCACCTCATAGTTCTAACCGACCTGTGACAATGAGACTGTCACAGGTTGGCTCAGTAGATCGGGAGGTGAGCTAACACATACCGGCATTCGCTCACCTCTCGATCCTGTCACGGCTCTCTGCCGTGACAGGGGAGGGGCTGGATTCCCCGCTCCAATCCGCCAGCGCTGACTGGCGGAACGGACGGGGAGGGGGCGGGTACAGCTGGCTCTGCCTCTAGATAGGCAGAGCCAGCTGTCAGTCACGCAGCTGGGCGGATTCCGGCACAATTGTCGGGATCCGCTTCAGCTGCGGCGTCTCCGTATACCGCGAGCTACAGCTCGCGGTATACTGAGCCTAGGGTGATGGGAGGATGCTAGTCTGTGTCCTCCCGTTACCCTAAGGAGAACTATGGGAAAAAGACTTAACCCCATAGTTCTCCTTTTAAGCCTTAAAAGAATGCTGAGCCTGCCCTGGCCAGGTCACCTCTTTTGACTGTCCGTCCTACCTCTGGCTTGCATTTCACCTCTAATTAACTGTTTTCTACTGATGCTGTTTGAAATTAAATCTTCTGCCAATGTCACGGCCACAGTGTCAGCCAGAATATTCCTATGTGAATTTGCATGTATGAAGGTGGTGGAAAATACCTACATACCATACATTTTTCTATATTTTTACTAGTAAATTTCTCTTGCAGAATTGTTTAGAGATGAACAAAAACTCATTGGCTGAAACCCCAAAACTCAGAAATTACCTAATTTGTGGTAATTTTCTGCATCACTTTCCATCATAATTTTTCACCCTTGTCATTTAATGAACTGACCATAATTTAAATTAAATGCCCAGCAAAAATGTGCAGCATCACAGTTTTTATAAACTGCTGTTTGTGGCAAATATATTGACCACAACCAACTAGCAATGGAGAACTACAGTTGAAAGCAAGAAAAAGCAACTTGGAGAATAAACAGTGATAATGGGAAAATAGAAAGAGAAATGTCGAGAATGACATGGATAAAGAAATTGGTGTTGGATAACGCAAAGAACATGGTCTTATGTGGAAAGAAATAAAGCTGCTGGATAGGATCAGGTGACAACAGATTTTAGGGTCCCTGGGTTTCAGACAATAGTTGACAACTAAAATAATGGCCTTTTTTTTAACTAAAGCCAATGGTGGGCTTCACTCAAATAAAAGCAAAAGTCACCCGGATGCCCTCAAGGCAAGTAGATATAAATGGTCCAGTGGAAGAGGCACTCGCAGGTCTTGTAATGAAGCAACATAAATTGCTTTATTATAATCTAAAATATACATTGGGTTTTTCAAAGAGCATTTTTTAGTAACATCTCTGTTTCACACTGGAATGCTTCTGTCTCAATCTGAACCTAGATGGGAGACATGCCTTGTTTCTCTCACAACAGCATATACTGTCTGTGATATCACATTGACATCAGTGGTTACAAGCTGAGCAGCATAACCCAGCTTGCAACTGTAGGTACAGCAGGAAGGAAAAACCCTAGTCATTGAGCTCTAACTACCTCCTTTAAAAATTTACAAATTTAAAAACTATATGCTATGCTCTAGCAAATTGCATTTGCACTATATATAGTGTTATATTTGCAAACCAGCATTTTGGATCTGTTCTTCAAATATACACTTTTTTATGTAATGTTTTTTTTTTTTTGTAAGAACACGAGCATCCAAACAAAGACATTGCACACAATGTGTTAACATCACAAATCAAGGCTCACATTTTAACCGCAGTGGTAAGCATGTGGAAAGTGCTGGTTCTGAAACCTGGGAATACTGGAGACCTTAAAATGTGTTTCTTGGATAAAGCCTACCTGGGCCTTTAGGCGTTGAAGTTCGTTAAGGGCAGCCGTTCTCCTCTCTGGAATGTTCAGGCCCTTGGCATTCCAAGACACCACGGTGCAAGATACTGGAGGCATCCTCACCATCGGCTGAGGCTCAGAAGAGTGACAGATTTCCCCTAGGAGAGAGCGGAAGAGTAGAAAGTAGAGAGATAGGGGAGGGAAGTTAGAGGGGGAGGGGAAAAGAGGGGAGTAGGTTGAGGTGAAGAGAAGATAAGCAAAAGGTTGGCTTAGACCTCAAGGCCTAGAGTGTCTGTGATCCAACTAGAACGAACAAGAAACAGGGAGGGGATTACACGTTAGACAAGGTAAACACACAAAAAACTAGTGGGGTAACTACCCCTAGTTCACTCACCTAAAGGATTAAATCCCCCAGGTGAGGCAACCTATGTGGAAGTGTGGCTGGACGAAGCGGGCCTCACTCTACTTCCCCGCTCCACACCAGGACAGTAATGAGCGGCAAGACCACTCTTAGTAGTATCTCAAAATGTTAAGCACCTATATTGTAGACCCCGGGTAACGTATTAGGATGGTGAGTCAATGAGGTCTCAGATAAAAAGTACAGCTAACATAAAACCAAAACAAGGCAACCCAGAGGAATCCCCTCCACCCTCCTCCCAATCTTCCCGAATACCAATCCTGGCCTGCCATCTGGATTACCACGTACTCTAAAGTGCAAGCAGTTAAACTCCGACTAGCACCCACACAAAGATTGCGGGACAGGAAGGTAAGCGTCTTTAACCAGCTCCATAGCATTTAGTACTAGGCGACCGGGAGCTCGACAAACTTCTGGGCAATACATGTAACAGACGTTCTTGTCCCCCTGTCAGGGGTCAGGAGTCGCATCAGAGACATTCTGCTCTCATGGGCTATGGTATCGAAACAGTTTCCTGTAGTCTCTTGGGCAAGTCTCTACGTGTAGGGCTGCCTCCATGGCCGCCCATGAGTCCCATGGCAGGGGTGATGACCCAACTAGTGTTCGTCTGTTTTTGGCGTGTGTGAAACTCCCTGTCGCTCAGACCTGATGTCGGGGACCCCTAGGGTTCGCTGGCTCTACCCCGGGAGGAGGACCTCCTCCGTCGTTGTTGCTGTGAAGGCCGTTGAGGGCGGCCGGATGGTGTCGGCCGTGACCGTAGTCCAGCAGAACCCCCAGGAAGACGCTGAAGCCAGTTCGGGACTGGGAAGGGTTCCATTTCCAGGAATTCAAACATTGCAGGTAGGTCTGACATTTGTCTCAGGGCGCAGAGAGTAGTATTCCTCCGGATGATGAGGTGAAAGGGGAATCCCCATCGGTACACAACACCTGCTTCCCGCAGGCGTGTCAGTAGCGGTTTTAGGATCATCCTCCGCTGTAAGGTGGCCCTGGAAAGGTCTGGCAGAATCCGTATCGTGGCCCCATCAAAATCAATTGGCCCCTGGGACCACATTTTGCGTAAAATTTCCTCCTTGACCGGGAACCTTTGCAGTCTGCAAACAATGTCTCTGGGCCTGCTTGGATCATCGGAGCGCGGGCCTAGTGCTCGGTGTGCACGATCCAATTCTATCGCTGTAGTGGGTGGATGGCCCAGCAGCATGTTGAAGATGGCCACGACAGTATCATGTACGTTTTCTTGTCCTGTAGCCTCAGGCACGCCCCTGACCCTCAGATTATTCCGCCTGTTTCTGTCTTCAAGGTCTTCAATATGCAGCTGCATATCTGATATAAGTAGGTCTCTCGACTCCTCTAAGGCTTTCAGTCTCCCTTCTATGGCCACCGCGCCTGTTTCATTCCCCTCCACCCTCGTGGTCAGATCGGATACGTCTTGCCTCAGACACTGTGTGTCTCGACTGTGGGCTTCCTCTATTTTCGCCACCATCGCCTCTAGATCTGCCTTAGTGGGTAAAAGTCTCAAGATGGCCCCTATATCCAGGTCCGTTTGGAGTCTATATGTCCCTGGTGTGTCGGTTCTCGTGTCTCCTGCCAGTCCACTTGAGAGGGAAGTCCCTGGGCAGTCATCCGTAGGTCCCTGGGCTGGGGAGGATGGAGGAGAGAGATTGGGGCTGGATGGGGAATCGGGCGTGAGCATCGTGAGCAGCGGCGGCTGTGCGCCTTTACCCGAGGCAGCGGCTTTTCCAGGGCCTACCCCCACGATCATCGGAGCGTTCGGGGAGAAAAAGTTTTTAAGTTTACCCGATGTCTGGGGTCCAGGGGTGTCTGGTGCCTTCTTCTGCCTCGTCCTGTTCATTTTTAGGGTCCTTAGGTGCTGTGTATGGTCCCGGTGGTGGAGCGGATCGGGAGAGCAGAGAGAAGATGCGTGTTCACTCCGCCATGTCCAGGACACGCCCGTAATGTTTTATTTTAATTAATGGCTTACCTAGTAATAGATATTTGACCTATAAAATTTAGAAGCTAATTAGAGACTACATGACCTGTGTCATTCCCAGGTTCTCTACATCCTTCCACATACCACAGATTACATATTTATCTTTTTCTTAGTAGAGCTTTACCACTGAATACGCTTTAGAGCTCCCAGTCAACAGAATTTTAACATCAACATAGAGGAAATGTATACAGTTTACAATTACATTGTAATCTTATGCAAATTCTTAAGAAAAAATCATTAGGTAAACATGAAGCATTACATTTGAAAGCTTATTTTACTTACCACCTGAAGTCAGGAGGTGGTGAGGTCCAAGCTAGTACAGCAGCCTGTGCAGAACCATAACTTTGCCAACACTCCTTACTCACTGCTTCTAGAATTAAATAATCAGTCCTACAATGTAACTGGTTTCCTGTCAAGTCTCCGGTCCTTGCAATCCATTGAGGAGGCATCCTTTGCATCTGTAAATATGATGTTTCACTTTGAAGCCCTTGTCATTGGTAGACACGGCTTGACTTTGAAGAAAACTAGAAATAGTTTAAGTGTAAGTACAGGCACAATAAAAAAAACACATGCATTACATAATACATGCATTTTTTCCAATGTTTGATCCCTTTTAAAAACCTGCCAGTACAGAAGAATACCCACTGATCTGAGAAAAATCCTGTTATGGGATAACACAACTGAATTTTTGTGGACCGAGTGTTGTCAGCCCTGTCCAATGTCCTTTGCTGAACTACTTGACCACTCCTACTCTCAGATCTATATAACATAAAGCCTAATCTTTCTGTAGTTCAACATAACACATAGGAAGGCTAAACAGACTCTTGCTCTTACACTGCTTCCTCCAGCCTAGCTCTCCCTCTACTCCAGCGATGGTATGTCCCTCGGCGCCCTCATGTCCTACACACTATATTGGATGTGATGACTCACAGGACCTTAGACTACTGGAGCGGAGGGGAAGTAAAGCCAAAGGGAACGGTCTAAGTCAGTGGTGGCGAACCTATGGCATGCCACCTCTAAGAAAAAATCAGACCGTCCCGGATCGCCGCCTCGGTATGCGATCCGGGACGGTCACGATCAGGCAGCAGGAGCCTGCTAACAGGCATATTTAACAGCCACTTCCTCCTTGCTTGGACCCAGTGAGGCCCCAGCAAGCGGCTGTCTAATTTGCCTGTTAGGAGGCTGCCGCTGCCTGAGCATGACCAGCCGAGGTGGCGATCCGGGATAGTCTGACTTATTTTATTTACAGAGCCACAGCTGCCCTCCCCTGAGAGCTGCACAGCTCCTCTAAGAGCCGTCCTCTAACAGCCGTACAGCCCCCGAGAGCTGCAGAGACCCCCTGAGGGATGCACAGTCCCCTGAGAGAGACATAGCTCATCTGAGAACTGCACAGCGCACCTGAAAGCCCACACAGTGCCCCTGAGAGCCCACACAGCTCACCTGAGAGCCCACACAACCCTCCAGAGACCTAGGAGACATCATGCTGCCACCCCAGAGCAACACAGTATGTAGCTTATATTATTCTACATTTCTGTATAATGTATTGCTGGGATTTTCAGTCCTCTCTAGCTGATGGTATTATTCTGCATTGCTGTATAATGTACTGCTGGGATATGTAGTCCTCTATAGTTGATGGTATTCTGCATTGCTGTATTAGGTATTGCTGGGATTTGTAGTCCACTGTAGTCGGTGCTATTCTGTATTGCTGTATATTGTATTGCTGGGACATGTAGTCTTCTATAGTTGGCGGTATTCTGCATTGTTGTATAATGTATTGCTGGGATATGTAGTCTTCTATAGTTGGCGGTATTCTGCATTGATGTATAATGTATTGCTGTGATATGTAGTCCTCTACAGTTGGCAGTATTTTGCATTGTTATATAATGTATTGCTAAGATTAGTTCCTTTACAGGTTGAAGTCAGTAGCAGAACTAACAGGGCCACAGTTGTACTGGGCCCCTGTGCTCCACCACTGACTCCAAGCTGTATAGAGACTGTTCCCTTGCAGTGTGCTGCGTGACATGTACCTTAGTAGCACACTGCAATGGAACATTTCACTCATTAGCACAGTACAAAGGTACATGTCACTCTGTAGTGTAGGTAAAACCTCTTGTATTGTATTTTTCGTCTAAGATTTAAGCACATAATTAATTCAGACGGTCATATGAAGTGTTTTTCTAAAATAATTCATCAGTATTCGGGTCTAAGTGCGGGGTTGGCACTTTGAGACACATAAGTTGGTTTAGTGATCCAGTTTGGGCACTCGGGCTCAAAAAGCTTTGCCCCCGCTGGTCTAAGTGCACACTGGGATTGTGGTTCAGGCGAGTATATGTTACTAGACAAAATGAGCACTCAACTCTTGCAGTGCAAGGGTAGACCCCTTGCAAGGGTTAAGATTTGATTTGCTCAGAGTTCTGCTTTAACAACAGAGAATGTAATGTCGGACAGAATTAGAAATTCTTGGACAAATACCACAATTCACATGTCTATTTCATATGTGTATTTAGCTGCTTTTCTGGGGTTTAGCTTTACATCTGTAATAAGAAGATAGAGCTATTTGATGCACAACAATAATGGGGATAGTGACATCACAGTGAGGTGGTAAGGCATGACTGACTTACACAGGAAGAACAAGACCTTTTTCTTCTTCTTTTGTCAACCTTTTCCAGCTCTCTTAGTAGTTTAGCCAGTCGTAAATGACTGCAGTACTTTGCATGAGCAGGCTGACACTCAGCATGTGTGTTGCTCTGGACTCTGGCCTGGTATGCACATAACTGAGTATTATGGAGGTGCATGGTACTTTTTGGGTTACCATCTATGTAAATAACAAAACATAATAAAACTATTTCAGTTAATGGATCAATCCTCATACTGTATATTTGCATAGAAGTTGAACACCATGAACAAGACTGGTAATGTCTGTAAAAATGTTATAACTGAGCAGCCATCTTTTGGAGCACTTTTTCTGTTTGTAGTTTTTTTTTTTTTTTTAATT
>NW_017306400.1:133621-158767 GCF_000935625.1 Nanorana parkeri | reverse complement strand
CCGCACAGCCCCCCGAGAGCCACACAGCCCCCCTGAGTGCCACACGGGCCCCTCTAACAGCCGTACAGCCCCCGAGAGCTGCAGAGACCCCCTGAGGGATGCACAGTCCCCTGAGAGAGACATAGCTCATCTGAGAACTGCACAGCGCACCTGAAAGCCCACACAGTGCCCCTGAGAGCCCACACAGCTCACCTGAGAGCCCACACAACCCTCCAGAGACCTAGGAGACATCATGCTGCCACCCCAGAGCAACACAGTATGTAGCTTATATTATTCTACATTTCTGTATAATGTATTGCTGGGATTTTCAGTCCTCTCTAGCTGATGGTATTATTCTGCATTGCTGTATAATGTACTGCTGGGATATGTAGTCCTCTATAGTTGATGGTATTCTGCATTGCTGTATTAGGTATTGCTGGGATTTGTAGTCCACTGTAGTCGGTGCTATTCTGTATTGCTGTATATTGTATTGCTGGGACATGTAGTCTTCTATAGTTGGCGGTATTCTGCATTGTTGTATAATGTATTGCTGGGATATGTAGTCTTCTATAGTTGGCGGTATTCTGCATTGATGTATAATGTATTGCTGTGATATGTAGTCCTCTACAGTTGGCAGTATTTTGCATTGTTATATAATGTATTGCTAAGATTAGTTCCTTTACAGGTTGAAGTCAGTAGCAGAACTAACAGGGCCACAGTTGTACTGGGCCCCTGTGCTCCACCACTGACTCCAAGCTGTATAGAGACTGTTCCCTTGCAGTGTGCTGCGTGACATGTACCTTAGTAGCACACTGCAATGGAACATTTCACTCATTAGCACAGTACAAAGGTACATGTCACTCTGTAGTGTAGGTAAAACCTCTTGTATTGTATTTTTCGTCTAAGATTTAAGCACATAATTAATTCAGACGGTCATATGAAGTGTTTTTCTAAAATAATTCATCAGTATTCGGGTCTAAGTGCGGGGTTGGCACTTTGAGACACATAAGTTGGTTTAGTGATCCAGTTTGGGCACTCGGGCTCAAAAAGCTTTGCCCCCGCTGGTCTAAGTGCACACTGGGATTGTGGTTCAGGCGAGTATATGTTACTAGACAAAATGAGCACTCAACTCTTGCAGTGCAAGGGTAGACCCCTTGCAAGGGTTAAGATTTGATTTGCTCAGAGTTCTGCTTTAACAACAGAGAATGTAATGTCGGACAGAATTAGAAATTCTTGGACAAATACCACAATTCACATGTCTATTTCATATGTGTATTTAGCTGCTTTTCTGGGGTTTAGCTTTACATCTGTAATAAGAAGATAGAGCTATTTGATGCACAACAATAATGGGGATAGTGACATCACAGTGAGGTGGTAAGGCATGACTGACTTACACAGGAAGAACAAGACCTTTTTCTTCTTCTTTTGTCAACCTTTTCCAGCTCTCTTAGTAGTTTAGCCAGTCGTAAATGACTGCAGTACTTTGCATGAGCAGGCTGACACTCAGCATGTGTGTTGCTCTGGACTCTGGCCTGGTATGCACATAACTGAGTATTATGGAGGTGCATGGTACTTTTTGGGTTACCATCTATGTAAATAACAAAACATAATAAAACTATTTCAGTTAATGGATCAATCCTCATACTGTATATTTGCATAGAAGTTGAACACCATGAACAAGACTGGTAATGTCTGTAAAAATGTTATAACTGAGCAGCCATCTTTTGGAGCACTTTTTCTGTTTGTAGTTTTTTTTTTTTTTTTAATTGTTAATCTGTTTGTAGTTTATTGCTATACAAGCGAATAAATGCTGTTTATGGAGTAATTTTGGTTATACAAAAACATTTTTAGCAGAGTATACTGATGACTACAAATTTTATGAACTGTGTTATATATATGTTGTTTTATGTTTCTAATTTTTATAACTAAAGTAAGTGATAAAACACTAGAATATAGTTTATCAGTGTAGGGACCATCTGAGCAAAGCTTTGATGTCTTTTTGGCAGTGTTTCCAGAGACATTGGTCTGACCACTTTCATGATTCCTGTTCTTGTTGATAAACAGGTGTACATATGGTATATAAATTAAGAATGGTTTTATTAAAGCCTAGCAAATATTTGACAACCTATCATATAACATCTGCTTTCACCCTTTGGGACATAGAAAATCCCACTATCTGGCAAGGTAAATAAAATGAGTGAGATGGGAACATCTGACATGGCATGGCTTATCGGTCTGAACTACTGGCAGTGAAGATGTATATTATGGTTTGTCCATATGTTGTATTGCAAACATCTGGGGGTGGCAAAAATGAGAGATGTTTTATAAAATCTAATGTATAGAAATCTGCTTTATATAATATATATATTTTATTGGCATTGTTAACTGTCAATAGGCGACATTAATATACAAAAGCCTTGGCACATAAGGCTAAGTGTACAGGCTGGTCATCCTATAATAAGATAATAGTGAACATGCACTGAACAAGGGTCCTACTGCCCTATATTTCTCCACTCATAGTGAACATCAGCTTACAGCAGAAAGGCATCAAGCTTCTCCAGAAAAAAAGAAGCTTTTAAAATGAAAAACTATATTGGTTGTAATGCCATTGCACATATTATCTAATAGCTATCCATTCAAGATGGAACTGGAACTAGAAGTCCAAAGAGATTAGTTCTGATTGGATCTCTTCCCAAATCATCTCTTCCTAACATTTTAGTCTAGTTTTAGTTAGTTTAAGCTGCAGACTAGTTAACTGGTAAAAGTTACCTCTAACTTTCCTCATGTACAGATAAGTTTAGCAGCAGGAATTTGGCAACTTGTACAATGGTATTCAAATGAAATCCTACATGTACAAGTTGATAATAATGTCACCTACCTGTTTTAGACTGCCTGAGCACAATCCTCAGCACTTTAAAGGAAATCTGTAATGAAAAAAAGATGGGGGCTGCCAATGTTGTTCTCTTTCCCACAAAATTTCCTGACAGGCTGAACGAAGAAAATATAACAGATTCTTCCATCAACATTTACTAGTGTGGATGGAAAAATGCCCTGCTATTTTGCATTATATACCGACGGCAGCTGCCGGTCAAAGATTTTCCAACCTGCTACATCGATCAGCTGATAGAGGGATGCGGGGCGTAAGACTACTGACCGGGGCCAACCACTGTGTGAATTATGGCCGGTTCTTGATGAAGTGTATAACCAATCTGGGTAGCAGTGAGTACATGGTATCATTTTAACCACCTCCCGTCCATGACCGTTCGTGAACCGCCAGACGGGAGTCTTGTAGGAGTGGGAGGGTGTCTTAAGGTGTCCTGCCCCTCCCCGCTCAGCGCACACACGAGTGGGGAAACTGTCAGCATGTAAACAGCCAGCAATGGCTGTTTACATGCAAGCGATCGGGCATCTCTGGAGATGCCCGATCGCTTGCAGGCGCAGCGGATGTGCGCCCCCCTGTACCTCCGCCAGAGCCACCACTGGGTGTGGTCGTGTTCTGCGATTTCGCGGGCGCGCGCAATTTTAAAGCTTGACATGTTTGGTGTCTATTTACCGGATGTGACCCCGTATTTTATATTTTACCAAAAACTTGGGGTGATAATAAATGTTTCCTAACATCTCATAGGGAAACACTTTTCTTTACAAAATTTAAAATTTTGGTTATATAGTAAAAAATAAAAACCCCAGTGGTGATTAAATACCACCAAAAGAAAGCTCTATCTGTCCCTAAAAATGGAACAAAATTTGTTTCAGTACAGCTTTGTATGACAGAATAAACGTCAGTCAAAGTACCGCAGCACTGAACACTGAAAAATGGCCTGGCCAGGGAGGGGGTGTAAACACCTGGTCTTTAAGTGGTTAAGAGCCTGAGGACAACCATTTTAATGGGTATGTAAAGCCAATTTTTTTTTTGGGGGGGGGATAGTATAGAGACTGGTTTTCCTGGGTCTGGTTATTGCTGTGTCCCATCAAGGAGATTTCTCTTTAATGTCTGTTGGAGAGACACAACAGAGGGTAAGAAGAGACCTCACATAAACTCCCTCTTAGACAGTTGTAACCATAATAGATTTCCTGACAGGAAGGTTTACTCTGTTCCTGTTCCTGACAACTCAAAATATTGGATTTCCCATCACTTTCTGTATCAGGGACATTGGTCACCAGAACTAATATTGAGAGTGAATCTCCTAAGTGAGGACAGAGACAGTTGAAATCCTTCCTTACCCTATTAAAAATGTAAAAAAAAAAGTTTTGGCTTTACATAAACTTTAAGTTTCTCCTATGCACAGCTGATGCAAAATGTGAATAATTTTGAAACTTTCATATTACAGGGGGCAGTGAATTTGAGAAGTGCACTTAAAACAGATGATCTCAGGGGGGTACAGACTAGTATCTTGTCAGTAGAACAGGCTGGTAATTTTAAGCCAGTGTGTCATTTCCAAGGGTCTGATTATGACTTAAAGAACATTTAAGAACATTCAAAGTCTTTTGTGTCTGGAAAGCTTGCACTCTGCTGCTAACAAAGTAAAGTAACCTGTAAAATATCAATGTAAGGTTTTAAAAGGCTACTGAAACAAACAGAATGACTTACACAGAGCTAAAAGCGATGGAATTATTGCCTAAATGTGCCCTTTATGTATGGTTAAGGGGGTCTCTGCACAGTAGCTATTTTTAGTGTGAAGTTTTACATAGAAAGTTGTTATGACTATGAATCAAAGTTTTGCTAGTTGAACAAGATCCAATCTTATCATAAAGTTTACTTTGCAGTGATTGTTTCATAGCTAAATGTTGCCCTCTGTTGGTTCAGTGAGATTGTTAGAAATAATAAAACCTGTGTTTCATAAACAAAAAAATTATGAATACATATCAATAAGTCACTAAAATGTCTGAGAAAAAAACACTGTTATCATTACAGTGGTAGTAATCCAATTTGCTTTGTATTTTATAACAGATAAACTGCTCTGTTTGCTGAATTATACTGGGTCACATTGGTTATATATAATGTGCATGGTCTGTCACTGTGTAAAGATAGGGACCTTAAATGGTGTAAAACTGATTGAAGACAGGTGGGTGTTGCCCACAAAAGAGAGTATTCTGGCTTTGTGAGCAGCTTGAAGCTGGACACATGAGGAGTGTTAGGCTTCATGGGGAAAATGTATTTCATTTGAGAAATAATTTCCATCCTGTTCTTTAAAAAAATTTCTTCTCTATGGTCAACTATAATCATCCATTTGACCCCTATTATCTATTAGAAAATGAAATTCCAACCATGTATACTCAGCTTTAGAGTGTAACAAGCATACTGGCCATAATAGGAGGAATGTCACTGTTCAGAACTAAAGATTTAGACCTTAGAGGAAAGCCCTTTCATATGCAATCAGTTATCCAGTGCATGTTCCTAAATCTCTCCATTGCTGCAAGGTACTACATGAAAGAAATCTTCAAAGGTTTTATTTAAATACCAAAACCCAACCTGAACTTAAACCTGAAGTGACAATATTGTAACTGAAACAAATACTACCTGTTGGTTTTATACATCAATGGTTAACCCATGAGAATTCAGTAGCTGTGACTCAGGTGTGTTGTTGTAGCTGCAGGCACCTCACACAAAGCACGTTTTGTTCCATGTGGCACCAACTTATATTTACTTTTGCTCTATCAGCAGAGAGGATTGAGTAAAATAATCCACGTGGTTGCATTCATTGAAATACAATGCTGATCTCTTGATACTATTGTTATACATGGTGTACTTTGCAGGCTCTTATAATCTACAGCCAAAATTTCCTAATAAAGGTGTGAGTGCAGGTAAACAGCTAAGTACACAGGTTACTAATCCAGACACTATACAATGTCCTGACTTCACTGTTTAGGTCATCCCTGTGCTTTATCCTCCATTCATGAAGCTCTATTTACTTCAATCCAAGTAATTAAAAAAATAAATAAATAAAACCGTCTACAAGTACTGACTTACAGTACTGACAAAAAATACATACTTACAGCCCAAAAAGTCCTGCATTGTCTTCCTCAAACCTGATTCTTTGCAGGGTTTCTGATCTTCCACACGGTCATTTTGGATGCAGAAGCCAGTTGTTAGTTTCTGGTCACAGCTGGACCCCTACTGCGCATGTACGAGATATGCCAACTGGGGTAGACTGTCCTGAAGCCTCCTGTAATGTGTGACGCGTATCTCAGAAGGCTATGAGGGGGTGGACTAGGACTACGTCATCCTCGCCTATGAGAGGAATGAGAAAGGGGGATCAAGTACCTGAAGAAATACGTACTTGCTTCCCCCCCCCAAAAAAATGCTAATTTGTAACATGTAATGGGGGACAGCTAGAATGATGCTATGTGTTAATGTTGAGAAAAGGTTCACTTTAAGCTGTTTGGCTTACATTACTGCACGTTCTCTCTGAATGCTGATATACAGGGGATTGCTGGAGGCTAGCAGAAAGACAGACTGAAACACTATTTAAAAATACATTGCTGTAGCATTTATTGAATACCTAACAGGATTTGTGGTCTTTAAATTCTGCCCACTGTTACATTTTAGGTTAAACAGTTATTGACAACTTAGCTATCCCTTTTTCACATACTTTCAAGGACTTAAAGTGAACCTGTGCTTTGTCCATGCAGGGCAAAGCAATGGGTTCCCTTTACTGCCTCCCTCCCCTGCTGTGCATACAAACTTTCTCTTCTCTGCCACTTCTGCTGCAGGGAAGTTGGCCCTCTCTCTGCACCACTGTTTGACAGTGTAGGGTACCTGAGTGGCCAATAGCCAAGCATCAGCATTGTCATGTGGGAAGAAGGGGAGTGAGTCACATGCTCCCCATAACCTGAAGTACCAAGTATTTCTCTTCACGCTTCACAGTCAAATGGAGTGGCAGGGGTGTGAAGGGAAGGTAAATATGTACAAATGAGAGGAGGAGGCAGTTGAATGAATCTTTTGCTTTGCCATGTATGGACAGAGCAAATGTTGACTTTAAGTTAAAATTATTTATTTCATTTTGTACATGCCTCTTATCGGGTTTGCTTACAAACTAAAAATCAGAAACTTTTAACAAAAATATGCATCAGGTGAAAATTACCTAAAGAATATCTAAACCCACAAATACAATGCAATATATTACAGCTTACAAATTCTTGTAGATGTAGTAGCTGGATTAGTTTTCATTTTAAGAATGTGTACATTTTCTGCTAGTACAGGAAATGCTTATTTTGCTTACTAGAAATTGAGTGTCTTTGTACGTTCCTGTGCAGTGAACTGAAATCTCAAACGATGTTATCTGCCTTCCGAGCTATCTTCTGTGAACTACAAATGAACTACGACACACCTCACCTCCCTGTTATGGGGATGGGGGGTGTTTGTAGTCCAAATAAGGAGAGCAGTCTAGTTGCTCCTCCATAAATACAGTATGGTGATGGTTGTAATCCTAAGGCAGGATGTGTATCACTGGCCAAAATAATGAGGTGAAAATAAAGGAAAAAAAGACAGATAAAGAAAACTATAGCTATACAAGATATTACATTTGTGCTTTTAGGCTTAGATATGCTTTAATCAGACATAAGACCAGGATGTTACATCTCTGTCATGTAATCTTTTAATCTTGTACATATTTTGTTCTAAATAAAACTGTCATGGTTCAAAGCTTATTTTATATCCAGTATATTAATTGTACAACATAAACAGATTTTGTACCCAGTCTGAACTAACTACAGGGAACACCCAAATATTTATGTGCATTTTGTGTATGAGAAATACTATTAAAAAGTGGCATCCAGGCGACTATAATGGAACACGGTGTGCTATTGTATTTCTCTAATTATACAAGGGTGTCATATAAAATAAATATGTAAGCTATGTTAATCTACAGTTCTGGACTTTAGGGGAGAATTGTTGCAGTGAACAGAGTTCATCATATTAATTGCAAAATCAATTGGCATTTAGTGGCCTGCAGAGCTGCTTAAATTGCAAATTAACAGAGGCGTTTTAGCAGAAATCACAGGAGACAGCTGACAGAGGGGATGAATGCATGAATGATATGCAAACAAGGGAAGAAAGTTTTACCAATATGAATGTAAGGAATTAATATACAATATTATTATTTACATTACAAGCTATAACCAGTATACATCCAATTAGTTTAATATACAGCAAAGCTTCTTCTTAAATTATTCTGTTATGGAGAAATTGATGTGGAAATAAGGCAAAAGAACATGTGTGACATGCCCTTGATGTATATTTACTATATGCTCCAGGATGACAGATGCATTCTATGACCAGAGGCTGTTCACGGAGGCATTTCTAAAGCTATTTCTTCATTGGTTAATAGTAGTTAGTCACATACAACTGGACTAGTTCTGTAATGTTGGAGATTCCCATCTCATGCAAGTAGCTTCCTTAGTTCCAATGAATGTCAAGAACAAATCCCAGCATTTATATCCATGTGAGTAACTCAGTTTTATTAACCCAATCACCTGTTCTAATCACATAAGCCCAACACCATGGAGCCATGAAGTCTGTGACAAGTGTTAATTGTTCAAAATACATGTCTGAAGTTGTGGATTGCCAAATTGCTGGGGTAGAGATGTTAGAAATAGCATTATATGTGGATGACAGATGATGTTGAAGGCTTCATTTCTGTTTAGAAATGGTTGTTCCAGTTCCACATAGATTACCTCTTTCAAACTACTTGAACAAGTTGTCCTCTCTGTCCAAAATGTACACCTTACTGTCCTTAAAAGAATATATATTTTCTTTAAGGTGTAGAAAACTGAGTTCTGACCTACAGATTTTACCCTTCTATTTTGGGTCATATGCTTTGTGCAGTTGTATTGTCCTTCAAATATACAGGTTTTTGCATGTTCCTTTCTACACTGCACTGCATATCATTTCTTTGTTTGTGTTTGGGTGTTGGGTCTTTTGGATGTAGAGATTTCTGTCTCAACGTGTTGCTGCACTTGAAAACTAGTAATGCAATGTTTCTTCACTGCACTGCATATGCCAAGTTACTTGCTTGTGTTTGGCTGTTGAGTCTTTTGGATGTACATGCTTCTTTCTCAGTCTGTTGCTGCACTTGAGAAGAATAGCAATGCAAAGTTTCGTTAAAAAAACACTAAGTTTATTCAGAAAATCTGTACTTTGCCCATAAATATACAGGGCCAAAGCAGACCAAGAAGCTGGAGGGTCCAGTAATCAGTCGCAGCACATGGGTAGATAGTTTCTGGTAGAACTTTGTTGTAACTCTCTGTTGTTCTATTATTATCAGACTTTCAACAATGGTGTACATAATAACAGGTCTCCATTGTGTTCTGAGAGCCTTCTATGTATATATTCTCGCAATCATGTCACATAATTCTTTACATAAAGCTGCTTTAGTCTAGCACTTAACTTTATTTGTATCCCAGGTTACACATACATTAGAATTTGAGATTTTAATTTGCGTTGACAGCACAAAATAAATTTCTCATTGATTTAGTATTCAATTTAAAAGAGCTTTAAATGCATTTTCTTATGTACGGTATATATGGCGTTTGTTTACTCATAGATCTTGGAAGCTATAAATTCATTTTCTGTACAGGTGTCAGGGGAATTTAGACGTTTAGCATGTAGCTCTAACTTTATTGATGCAAATTACTCTTCACAATAGCTAAACAGGGATGTCTATTAAGTGGGCTGGTTGCTATGTTGCATTTCCTAAATAATAATTACATTTTGATTTCTTTCACTTATTTAGATAAGACAGTGGAAAAGCATATATGATTCTTCTCAACCTAATGAGATGGAACTACCAAACCCATGGGAAGATCTTTTGACTGATTTCCAGAAGTTGCTGGTTCTACGTTGTGTAAGACCTGACAAGGTAAATGTATATGTATTTTCTGATATGCTTGGTAGTGCTGCATAAGCTATGATTTAGGGTTTTTTTTGTTTTTTTTTTAATGCCTTGGAAAACATTGATAATTCATTGCATTCCAAACAAACAAGATGATATAAAAGCATTTAGCCTTAAATAGACCCTGTTACGAGACCAATCATTTCAACAACAAAAACTTTACATAAAATGATATGTGCATTTAACGCATTTAACATAAACAGGAAGATATAAAGGCATTTTGCCTTAAAAAGACCCTTGTAAGAGAACATTAATTTCAACAAAAAACTTTCCATAAGATTAAAAGGGTAATTCACAAAGCAGCCGAAGGATCCAGCTGTAGCTTCGGCTGATCCTTCTGCTGGCTTCGGTTGCTGGAGCCCTTTGGTTCAGTCAAACCGAAGTGCTACTGTATGGGCTATTCACTATAGCCCGTACAGCTGGTGAAAGCGGCTGAGCGGCTCAGCCGAGCTGAAGGCATATGCTTCGGCTCGACTGAGCCGAAGTGACAGCTGAAGCGGGGCGAATGGCTTGGTGAAGACCAGCCTTTTGACCCGCAGATGACAGCTCACAGCTGGCTCTGCCCAATTGTAATGACAGATGAGCATCCCCAAATGATGCTGAACTGTCATTAAACAATAACAACTCAGCGGAGTTGTTATTAATTGGCTAGGACCTGCTAGAAGACTCTAGCAGATTCCGGACAATAGGAAACAGATGGGCGGAGCTAGATGTCACTGCTAGCTCCACCCAATGTTTTTTTACTTTTTAAAAAATCTTTATTTATATTTCAATTTTACTATTTATTTCAATTTTTTTAATTTTTTCAACCTTTTTTTAAAAAACAATTTTTATTGATTTTATATTCTGCTTGGTACCACAGAGGTACCGAGCAGAATAGCCGTGCGGATTCCGGCTCAGCAGCATGTGAATAGGGGCACACGGCAGCGAGTGAACTGCCGAAGCTTTGGCTCAGCCGATCCAGATGTTGGATCGGCTGAGTTGAAGTCCTGCGGCACTTCAGCTCAGCCGAACATGCAGAGCATGTTTGGCTGACCGAAGTGCAGCCGAAGGCAGACAATGTACGGCTGAAAGTTTACACTGAAAGTACATACTGAGTCGGAGTGACTAGCCAAACGTAGTTTCGGGCCACTTCACTTCAGCTGGGTTATTCACTCAGCTGCCTTCGGCAGCTGTGTGAATAAACCCCTATACTGTATGTTAATTTAACATATTATGTGCTTGGTATTAACCTGTAAAAGCATCGCTTGTGTAGACATCTGAAATCCGTAGACTGGGCAATGCCACCTCTAAAGTGATATTAGAAGTCTCAGCATACTCAGAGCTGTCACTAAAGTGACACTTATTAGTATTCCCCTTCACTCCTCCACCAGCAGCTAGGGAGTGAAGTAAAGGGAGGGGCAGAGATGCTGGGCCAGCTCAGACAGTAATTAAATATTCCTAGTAGTGGAAAGGGCTATGCCAGGGGTCAGCAACCTTAAACACTCAAAGAGCCATTTGGACCCGTTTCCCACAGAAAAGAAAACACCGGGAGCCACAAAACCCTTTTGACATCTAAGATGAAGATAACACTGCATATTTCGCTTTTTACCTTTATGCTATGTATAGCATGTATATAGGTGTATGTGGGCTTAGTAACGCACTGGACTCTGGGCTTAGTAACGCACTGGACTCTGGGCCTAGTAACGCACTAGACTCATGGAGAGGGAGAGAAACAGATTATAATAGGTAACATTACAGTATCAGTCATGTCTGATGAAGGGATCCTGAGCGGCCCAGAAACTTTGCCTTATGACAAGATTTGTGTACATCAATAAAATGACCACTCGTTGAAGATTTTACTTTGGTGTGCTGGTGATATAATTTATTATTATGGTATAATGCTCCCTGTTTAAATCCACTTTTCTAATTAAATGAAATAACAGGACGCAGTGTTCAGTTACCCGTACCACCCCCCACCCCCTCGGTCCTCATTCGGACTCACCTGCCAAGCCTCATAGCCAGCATCCCAGCCAGACGGTGTGCACTGCAAGGGGGCGGGGCATGTCATACACACTTCTCCTCTCCTGCCGCCTGTTACTAGGGACGCGGCTGGGAGAGTCACAGGACCCGCCCCCCTTGCTGAGAAGCCTGTTGGCAGTGAGGGGCCCCGGGACCGGGACAGGGAGCCGCTGCAGAGGGATGAAAGAGCCACATGTGGCTCCGGAGCCGCAGGTTGCTGACCCCTGGGCTATGCCAAACAAGGATTGTGGGGGCTGTGCTAGACAATTGACTCTTCATGTTGTAGTCACATTTTCTCTCAAGCTCAAAAATAATTTATGGAAAGGCGAAACACTGCAAGTTAACATTTAGAATGCTTAATTTTTCTGTGCTTTTACGTGCATTTTTTAGGTTGATGACCTGGTTTCTTTAAATATAACTTAATGTGTGGCAAAATGCATCTGGATTAGGGGTGGTTTATTAAAGGATGAAAGTTTTCCACCACGCCGAGACTCTAGGAAGACTGAGATAGAGGTTGTGTAAATAAAATAATTGACTGGGTTTAATCAATGTTAGTGGTTGAACTGAACACAAAACTATCTTTGAGCTGCAATGTGGAGAAGTACAGCTGGATGATTCTTAAGACATAAGACATAAGTCTGAAGCCATTATTTACGTATAAGGTACTAACTGAGCAGATACCAGGTATATTGAAAGGGGCGTTCTGGGTTGCTATATTGGATGAGTCTTTTTTGCTGTCACTGGTACCCTATTTTTTTAGACAGTGATAACTTTTTCTCTCCTTTGATTGTAACAAAAACTGACTGCCTAAGTGACAGATGGCTCTGCCTATCCATAGCCAGAGCCAGCTGTGCTGGCAACCTCCCCTGTCTGCCCCTCCAGAGAGTGTGGAGGAACAGAGAGGGGAGAATAGGATCTCCGTGGGCAGCTGTGACTGACAGTCACTGCTCTCCACAGAGGGAAGACACCAAAAGCTGGGGTGTGAGCTGCAGTGTCCCATGCCAGCTCTAAGCAGCGGGGAGAGTATATTTTAGTGAAGCCATTGACTTCACACCCAGTCAAACCATGCAGCTAGGATTAACCAAGTGCACTCCCAGGGAAAACGCTAAAGAGCGACATCTGGGCCCATGTCTTTACTGCTGCAACAAGGGTAATTTTCATAAATCGTGCTTGCTGGGAAATTATTTGGTCAAATACAAATAAGGCCTAGAATTAGACCCAGTAACATTATTCTCTCAATCTTGTCTCCTTTTGGCTATGTTACCTTATGTCGATTCCTATTATCACATTATCACTGTTCTCTGGGTTGTCATTGATTGACTCCCAAGATGGCCCATTGCATTCCCGTTCCTGGTCTCCCTTCTGCTTCTGCATTGGTTCCGATCTTTGTTGGTGAGACTTTCAGCCTCCATGGGTTTCTACCTCACATTGCCTCTAAAAAGGATGTACAATTTACCTCTCACCATGAACTTAACTTCATCCAGTTAACCTCAATCCAATAGGCAGACAGAGATCAGGAATTGGAAATATACCTCCCCACCTTGATTTCTACTTACTTACATAGCCTTTTTTTGCTAACTCCAAGCAGCCACCAACAAGTTCAAAGACTTTGCAGATCGTCACACATACAAACCACCTGCTGCAACCAGGTGAGAGTCTGGCTCTCTACCAGAAACATCAGACTTAAGTTACCAACCATTTTACCATCATCTACAAAATAATTCCTGTCTGCTTAAAACTTCAAATTCTTAAGAACGTCAGGATTTCTAACTCTTTTCATGTTTCACTTCTTAAGCTATTACTCCTCAACAAGTTCTATAGGGCTATTCCTAACACTACTCCTGCCCAGTACTTTACTGATTAGAAAGGGTTTGGGCCTGAGTAAAGATTGTAGATTCCTGCATCTGATATCTTCACACCTCATCTAGTAAGAAAATGTCATCAGAAATTCCCTTTTATACCCGATCTCACTCACTAGGGGAGGCCTTATAAGATGGGGTTACTGTCAGCACTATTAACCTTCCACAATCCATTACCACCTCTGCTTCTATGACACATGGCCATGCACCCTTCTGGTTTCTGGCCACTTCCAATTAGAGCAGCAGCTCTGCCTTCTGTCTCTGTTTTTACCCTGCAGCCAATCAGAGTGACACAGCTCCAGCCTTTCTCCACAGTCCACACAGTCTTTCTCCACACAGTCACCATCACACCATCACATCCAATCACCCAATCCCCAATCGGTGCAACTTTCCGGAAATTTGAACACGATGCAGTTTCTGGCTTGCTGCTTGAGCAATGTTATTACTAGGCTAGCTGCTATCCCCCGGTTAACCTCTCTGCTACCTAGCCTGCATATTAGTTGCTTGCTGTGCACTTACCTTTGGCTTAGTTTTTGTTTTTTTGTGTCTGCTACCTGCCCTGGGCTCTGGCTGTTATCTTGGTTATGCTTGTCTACTGCCTACCCTGACCTCTGGCCTGTTCCTGACTATATGGCCTGTAGATGAAAATGAGCACTTAGCCCTTACAGTGCAGGAGTAGCCCCACTGCAAGGGTTAAGTTTTCTACTCTCTGGAGTTCCTCTTTAAATAAAAGCACAAATATATGTTTGCTGTAGAGTACAACAATCACTCAGGTTATTGTATATATTACAAGGTATAAAATGAAAAAAGTGCCAAAATGATTTCTGTTGGAACTACAGTTATCTGTGCATCTATGGATATCATGTAGCTAAAAAACTCAGAATCTGTAGAAAATAGGTTTCAAACCAAAGGTTTGAAAACGAAACCTTATAAAGCATATTACAGAAAAAGATGTCTTGCTCTGCTACAGGTCACCTATTAAAAACCATTTTGCCTGGCAGTGGGCACAGCTCATGAAATAAATAGAAAAGTCCAACAGCTGATCTTTTCTTTTAAGGAGCAGTAAAGGACATAATGAAAATTTCATGTGCACGCAATGGAAAATTTAAGTGAAATGTATTTTCGACAAGAGAAAACAGCAGGTCTTCCTCAAATCATGCCAGTTCTTCCTAATGGTGAAGATCGGCACTCAGGAAGCCACATTGCTTTTATTGTACTTTCCAAAAAATATTACAGCAGGGAAGAAACAGCAGATGTTGATTCCCAATATTTTATAGCAGCTCGGTGGTACCTCTCTTTGATGCAGCCAAACTTCCTGGGGGGGATATTTTTGAAGAGTAAATAATTAGGTCAGATCTATTAAATGGGAACAGAACTTCAACTAATTTGAAGAGACGTCAGACTGTGTGTCTTTGCTCTGTCCAATATGTGACTAATATCAATAAATTAACTCCATAGGACATTTGCTAAGCCGCAGAAATGAAGAAGCACCGTGATGCATCACATGTGTTTCCTTCAGGGAGGATTACAAGCTATTTCACCTTTCTATTTGCTCTGTTTCTATGCAAGCTTAAGCTTAAGAACTTAGTCACTGGGATTGTTTTGCAGAAATAAAGTGATAAAGAGTGCGGGGCTGAGAGTACATACAAATATAGAAGATCTATTAACCTTAAGCTACCCATGAGCATCAGATGACAGTTTCCTGAGCCGGCTGTCTTTGGACAGATCAAGTCACAATCTCATGTCTATGGAACCTGCAATATGCTGCTTTATGACTACTCCTAAGGGGAACAATGGATTGGTCAGGGTTGAAAACCTGTCCTAATCATTAGTATTTCCTCAGCGATGGCCGATAGGAATAGACTGTACCAGTGCTGCTTGCATCCTTCCCACTCCATAGCAGCAAACATTACTCTTAAGCAACCCAAGCTTCCCTGTTTGTTAACTGTAGATGTGAAAATTGAAGTGCCCCACCAACTAATATAGTCCAGACATAACTTTATTCCACTAGGGACAAATAAGTAGAATAGTCTATGTATGTTGGGGGGTACAAAACACACACCCTTCATCAGGGCTTAATGAAAGAAACCATGTATGCACACTACAATCTTGAAATTTGTATTGATCTGTGATAGGAATACTTTAGGTTTGTCAGCAGCTGTATGTTAACTAGGCCCCAGAGAGAAGAGCATTGCTGTGGTTGGTTCATGTATGTAAATCCAACTGCCTTGGATATCTGTAGGCACCCTCAGATATGGTCAACGTCTTGCAAATACAGCAATGTTTACAAGTTTATAAACTTGTATAAGATCTATACATAAGATCTATACATTTCAAACACATACATTTTTAATGCAGGGTGATTCCATGATGTTTACATTGCAGACCATATTGGGGTTTCTAACAAGAAAGACTAATAGTGCCTTATCACTTTTTAACTGCCTCAGGCTAACTGAAATTGCAGAAAACTCTATGTGCTAGCAAGAGGGAGGGGGTGTCCCTCTTATGATTCATTATACTATGGGGGCTATTCACTAAGCTGCCATAGGCAACCGAGTGACTAACGGACCCCAAGGCAGCCAAGTGATCATGTTCGGCCGACCCGAAGTGCAGAAGGAGTTCGACTCAGCCAATCCAACATCTGGATCGGCTAAACCGAACCTCCGGCAGGCTACTTGCTGCTGTTTCGGTCTATTCTCATAGATGCCGAAGAGCAGTGAGTAAATAGCTGAATGCCACTGAGCGGCATTTGCCTCGGCTGTTCTGCTTGGTCCCTCTGTGGTACTGAGCAGAATAGAAAAATAGTAAAAAAAGTAGAAAAAAAAGATTAGAAAACGATGTGCGTAGCTAGCAGTGACAGCTAGCTCCGCCCAACTGTTTTCTATTGGCTGGGCGGTTCTGCTGCCATCAAAAAAAAACAAGAAAAAAACAAACGCACCATAGGAATGCATAGCTAGATTCCTATTGGCTATTTCACTTTGCAATAGCCAATAGCAAACTAGCTATTGCACCCGCCCTCTGCTGCTCCTATTTACCTGGATAAAGAGAATTATAAAATATAATTTTTGTCTTTTTTTAGTCAAAAGATTTTAATATTGAAGAGCCAAAGGTCTGGGATTCTGTTGTGCAGGTGTTTGTGATCGTACACAGGGATATGATGCCATTACATATACAACAAAAATGCACCACGATGCAGTACCAATACCAACCCTTAGATGAGCTGCCGACATTATCTTTTGTTAATGAGTTTTCCATTCCTGGTATTCCTATGAATAACATACTTCCTCTACTCACACATTGACTGTATCTATGGGGGAGCCATGGTTGCCACCTAAACTATACTTCAAACATGACTTCCACTCTTCATTTCCATTACACAAAGCAGTGGTTAGACCCCACAGAGCCCTGCTACCTTGGTGAGGCCCCCTCAAAGCTCTGGTGAGACCCCACAGAGCCCTGGTTAAAATCTTTGGCGTCTCACTAGGGCCCTGAGGGGTCTCACCAGGCTGGTGAAATCGCACATAGCCATGGTGGGACCCCATAGAGCCCTGGTGAGACCCTACGGAGCCCTGGTGCTGGTGAGACCCTAAAGAGCCCGGGTTTAACCAGGGCAGTGTGGGATCTCACCATTGCTCTGAGGAGTCTAACCAGTCTAATCCAGTCTATACCACATTTATTATTGACTAAGGCAGAGTTGCAATGCAAGCAGATCAGCTAAAAGCAGTTGGATCTGTATGTGCGTTATAATTAATCGAAATTAGTCGATTAATCGATTTTAAAAAATTTCGATTAATCGAACAGGAAAATTTTAATCATTACCAGCCCTAATATATATATATAAACAGGGCTTGAAAAATCCACTCGTCTGCTCGCCTGTGACGAGAGGACGGTGGAGCCCGACGAGCAGCTTTACAGTCAAGCGATGGAGCGTCTCGAGAGACGCTCCATCGCTTGTATCAGCACTCATCAGATGTCACTGCCGTTGCCAGTCCCGAGATCCGCTGTGCCCGATGCGGCCGGGACCGGCACGGCTCTGTGACAGGAGATCAAAGGGAGTTCAGTACACAAACTCCCTTTGATCTTCTCTCAGTCCCCTGAATGCAGGAAGTGATGTATATTACATCACTTCCTGCATTCAGTGTGACTCTCCAGCTAGAGAAGCTGATGAAGCCGATCTCTGTTTCATCAGCTTCTCTGGAGGTCCCTAGGTGACATTAGGGGTCTTGGAGACCCCTGATGTCTCCATAAAGAGGACCTGTCATGTAAATTGGCTATTACATAGGGGGCTTCTTAACCCCCCATGTAATAGCAATAAAGTTGTGTGTAAAAAAAAAAAAAGTTTTACAAAAATGAAAGATTTATTTAAAAAAATGAAGATTAACATTTATTTTTTTTAAACATTTTTTAAGTCCCCGCCCCCCACATACACACGCATATATGCGTCAGGTGCGCCTACGTGCCGCACATGTTGCATATCGCCGCAAACGTCGGAGTGAGAGCAATAATTTTAGAGCCATTAAGGCCGGGTTCACACCTGGGCGTTTTACAGCGCTGATCGACGCTGATCGACGCCCAGCAAGTGAAATCCCATTATTTCCTATGGGCATGGCTCTCACTTGGGCGTATTTCAGCGTGTCGGAACGTGCTGAAAAATGCCCTACGCCCAAAGAAGTACAGGAGCTTCTTTGGGGCGTATTTCCACGCATATCCATTAGGATACAGCCGGATAGCCCTCGTAAACGCGAGTTTGGCGCGTTTTGTGGGCTGCAAATCGCGGTTAAAACATGCACCCCAAAACGTCATACACGCATATTTCGAACACCTAGGTGGGAACCCAGCCTAAAGGAGAACTATGAGGTGAGTGCTTTTCACTCACCTCATAGTTCTAGCCGACCTGTGACAATAAAACTGTCGCAGGTCGGCTCAGTAGATAGGGAAGTCAACGAACACATACCGGCGTTCGCTCACTCCCGGACGGAGATCAGCAAGGAGCTGATCTCCCGTCCTCCTCCTCCGGACGCTCTCCGAGCCGATCCCGGGCCGCAGACGGGGCAGCGGATCCCGGGATTCAAGGTGAGGGGTCAGGCGGGGGGGGAAAACGCGAACGAGCACATATAGACGATCAGCGGGCTATGGAGCCGCTAATCGCCTATATGTGAAACACCCGGTAACTGGTGTGTGCAATGGTCGGGTCTTTTCTGCCCGTGCGTGCCCGCTAGGGGGCGCGCGCGAGCAGAAAAAAATTGCCGTCTGGAGACGGCAACCCGCAAATGCTGCAGTGCCGTCCGTCCGTTTTTTTACTACGGGCGGATGGCAAGTGGTTAAAGTGTATGTCTAGACCCACCTTTTTCTTAGTTTTGGATACAGTGGGTAAGGGTTGGGACCCTTGCAAGATTTTCACTTCTACCTGGGGATCAGATAAAGAGATTTACCCTCACTTCCTGTCCTACTGAACACATTCTACCAGATAGGAAGGAACCATGCAGTTACACTTTAGAGTGTATGTTAAGAAAATGTTTTTTTTTTCTAGTTTTGGATAATTTTGGGAAGAAATAGAACCCCTGTCAGGTTTATACTCCAACTCAGGAGAGAGTCCCCCTTCCTTCTTAGTGGTTGGAGAGATTCAACCTTACTTCCTAGACTTCTTGCAATATTTTACTATGCAGGAAGTGAGGAGAACTCTCCAAAACCAACACAGACACAAATAATATTGCTTTTCTTTAGTAGAGAAGCGGGATGCTAGAACATCTGTATTTCTGTTTGTGCCACTATTTTCTTTTCACTTCCTTTCTGGTAGGGTCACAGAGGCTGTAACAACCTGACAGGGGTTCTATCCTTTCCCCAGCCTGCCCAAAACTGTTGGAGTTGGGCTTTAGCTGTTAGTATATATTAAGTGTATTTTCAGTCCTGAAGGGAAAAAAAGGGGATTATAAATGATTATTGTTCTCATAGGAAGAGGAACGTTGAGTTGATCAGTGGTACTACTTGCTCAATGATGAAAAGGGATGAAAAGGCATGGAAAGTGCAGTTATATTTTCCTTTGCAAGCTGGATTATTAAGCAGTACATATGGGCATTTTGTTGGTTACAAGGTTCTCTACAGCTCTCCCAAAAATGATAAGTGTTCAGTAATAAACCCACTGAGGGGAATTTATCAAAACTGGAGCAGACAGAAACTGGAGCAGTTGCACGTGGCAGCCAATCAGCATCTCTTCAGTTTGTTCAGCTGAGATTTGAAAATGAAAGAGAGAAGCTGATTGGTTGCCAGGCACAGCTGCTCCAGATTTGGTCTGCTCCAGTTTTGATAAATTTCCCTCACTGTCTTTTACTAACTAGAATGCTGTGGTATATTTTCCAGCACATATGAGTGAAGTTATAAACTAGGAGGATTAAAAAATGTTAGAGACGGTATGGCAAATGAGATGCTCTGACCAAACAATAAAACATTTTTGATAGATGTGAGCTTTTATTGCCTCTTCTGCTTGGAGGTCATTACAACATTATGCATTATACAGCGTAGTTTTACTATTTATACACTGAGGTGACATTTATCCTGGGAATATATGAGCACATCTAATTATCTATCTATCTATCTATCTATCTATCTATCTATCTATCTATCTATCTATCTATCTATCTATGTGGTTACTGCTATCAATGTTACCGATAGCCTTATATTATACTACCAATTATACTATGTTTAATGTCAGCTAAGTGTTGACAGTCACTGGTATGTCTAGAAATTGCAAGTAAGCTATGTTGTCTGCTATAATTACAGTGACACAGATCCACCCACCCCTGCTGATGTGTATGCATGTATTTTTTAGGTTGCGTACACATCATCTCACTTACTACTTGGAAGACAGAAAGTAGTGTCTTTCTCCATCATTTTTGATAGCTTCTTTTGTAAATCCAGCACATGCTTGGGGTTAAAAGGATTAGATATTTTTCCCTAAACAGCTGTTACAAGTCCTTCCTCCCCTCTCTTAAAGTTTGATAGGCCATACCTATTGCGGTGAAATACCCAGTGGCGTATCCAGGGTAAGGTGACTTTTTGTCTCTCCCCACTTCTTCCCCACACACAGGCTCTTAGCAACCATGGACACTCTGGCCTGCCTCACGCCCAGCTCCGGCAATTAGTGACATCAATCGTTGGTTGCCAGGAGCTAGGCGGGACACCAGGGACGCATCACTAAATCACTAAAATGGCCATATCAAAAATCTTTCAAATGGCCATATCTACACATTTGTATCAACACTGTTTTTGCCTTAGATTTTTTTTAGCCCAGGCAAGTTTCACTTTAAGGTTTAAAGCAACTCACTGGTGCCTCACACGAACTCTGTATCCAGTAATGACTTAGAGGTCAGTGGTAGAAAAACCACTGAGCACAACAGGGGACCAGGAGATTGAGTACTGTAGTGTTGGTTTCTGACCAACTGCAGTGGAGATTTCCCTGCATCAGGGCAGCATTTGGTGGAATGGGCAGCAGGAAAATTGAGAACTTACTATCTTCTTTTCCAGTAACAGCTTTTTGGGCAGTTTGATTTTAGTGACAAAGTCACCTTAAAGAGCTCCTGCATTATCACACTAATAGTAAATAATATCCAATTTCTTCCTAATGCTATTATATAATACAGTTGCTAGTTCCACTGTCTGGTCCGGAAGTAGCTTTCATTTTCTATTTGAGTGGTTTTCAGGTGCTGCCATATTTAGGTAGTTTCACAAAAGACATAATGGAGATTGTATCCAAGAGACTAGGAACTGATGGCTGTATTTTCAACTCAGCATAAAAATATATGCTCAGTTTCAGTCAGGAACATGCAGTGGGTGGGGTACAACTGTTTACTTTAAAGACAACATGGGTAATGTGCATTTACATTTCATTTAATTACAAATTGATGGAACATTTTAGATGATTCTGTTAGAATATTGTTTTTAAATGCAAGGTTCCCCTAAAAGATGCATTTCTTATACTTAATAACATATTAATATAATAATGTTTTTGTTTTGTTCTTTATAGATCATTTCTGCAGTCCAACAGTTTGTCACTAACAAGATGGGTCCCGCTTTTATAGATCCTCCAACCTTTGACCTGCGGCATAGTTACATGGGATCCAGCTCTAGCACACCGTTGATATTTGTGCTGTCTTCCGGTGCTGATCCTTTACAGTTATTAATGAAATTTGCAGAAGAAAAAGGTGATAAATAACTTTTATTTTGTACTATAAATAAGTTAGCTATACCCTGGAGAATGGCAAAATACAGAAATTTAGAGCATACCATTCATTGCATTTTAGGTAATTGTTGTTATTTAGGAACCACCATTTGACCACCAAAAGGTTTTATATATCGATAGGCACTGATAAGAGTACACCTTAAATAGGAACATTTCACCAGGCTTATTGCTACATTAACACTCAAAGATAATTGTTTTCAACCTCTTCAACAGAACATTTACCTTACTTAGGTATTCTAAGCTGTGATAATTTATATTTCACATAATGTCCAAATATCATTTAAAAGCATCAAAATGTTTAGTAACACATCACATTCATGAATATTATATGAGTAAGGAATCTTGCAATCAGCTTAAAGCAAGGTAACTGCTGTACAGCATACACTATTAGATGGCTGCAGCTACCTTGCCAGTGATATCTGCACTCTCCAGTAGACATGCGAGATTCGTTTCGGAAAGATTCGTTTTTCAGATGAATTTTCGGAAATGCATATGTTCACATACATCCGAACTTCGGACTGACAGAAATAACAAATGCAAACGAATACGAGTTTACATTAGGGCAGGAAAGGGTGGGATGATCAAGCAACCCCCTGCACCATACCAGGTCACATGCCCTCTGCATTAGGCCTCTTCCCCACAACCCTGACCCGGTAGTTGTGGGGGTCTGTGGGCAGGGGGGCTTATTTGCATTGGGTTACCCTTTTATTTAGTTGCAGGTCCAAACACATTCAGTTAATGCATGCCTAGTCTTAGGCAAATATTGACTTTCAAAAGGGTTATGGGTGGAGCCTTATAGTGCCTGCTGTACACAGGTTAATTTTAAAGCAATCTCCGAAAGCAAACTCAAGCTTTGGTGATGCAAGGCAAAGCAACAGGTTCATGTTGTGCCCCTCCCCAGCAACACATATACACCTTTCATATGCTCCCCCACCACTTTATTCCGCCCCCAGGAGTAAAGAAAATACCTGGAACTTATAAGTTGTAAAACTATATGACTCTATGCAACAGTGCTGATTTCTGCAGTGCTATCACATGAGGGGAGTAGATTGCATTGAGCTGGTTTTCTTCACTCCTATTGGTTGAATGGCAGGGGTAAGGTAAGTGAACAAACTACTTTGCCCTGCATGGACAATACACAGGCTTGCTTTACGTCTTTCACTTTTTTACCTCTGTGCATTTGTATAAACATTACAGACGTATTCAATATGTAAAATTCATAAACTACAACATATTAAGTCCCTAATAAGGTCTCTGAAACATTTAACTAATAGGCATCGAAGATGTTCACATGTTGATACATGCTAACGAGAAAGTTGGTAAACTCTTAGAAATCATCTGGAGTACTGCACTAATTGCTCTCATTGTGATGAAATCTTCATCTGAGTTATATTATAAAATAAAGATAACCTTATTTTTCAAGCAGCAAATACATTTTATATTGCCGTTAGTTTGCTGAACATTAAAGGAAACTGATACAAAAAAAAACGATGTGAACCCTGATATTTAGTAAATGTGGAACCTCTTGTAGTCTTCGTTCACATCTATGCAATGCGGGAGCACATGCGATGCTGCACACAATGCGACATCCCAATGGCCACTAAGCCCAGCACAGGCCCCCTCCTCTTCACTTGTTGGTTGCTAGGATGCTTCTGGCATCCTGGCAATCAATGACGTCAGCTGTCCACCTCCTCTGCAGTCATTGGTTGCTAGGACTGCCAGGTGTTCTTAGCAACCAGTGATGTCAAATTTGTTCCCCGCCCCCAGCATTACAGGTGGACAGAAGAGTATCTTCTTCTATCCTCTCCTGCAGCCTGCTCCACCTCCTGGCTCCTGCCTCTCAACTCAGGCCCACTAATGAAGTAGGAAAATAAGGTATGTGGGGACTCTAACGAGGACAACTAATAATTAGTTGTCCCTAACAGGGTGCCCCCTCACATTGGTTGTCCAGATCAGAGTGCCCCCTTACATTAACTATGAAAATGAGGGGTACTCTGATGGGGACAATCAATTAAGGGGACACTCTGATGTGCACAAATAAATATTAGTTGTCCTCAACGGAGTAACCCCTTACATTAGTTGTAAGGACATCTTCAGCAACTACAGAAAATAACTATTTGTCTTGCCAGAAATGCAGTGTCCCTGTCACTTCATGTGAGCTGAACTGACTGTCAACAATATTATCTTCCTTCTGTAAACTATGAGCCCCTCTCCCCCCATGTAATGGAGTTTGAAGTCAAATGGATGGGGTGATAAGTATGGTCCCCTCCACAGATACAGTTGAGTGAGTATAGCCATCCAGGAAAATGAAAGGAAAAGAACCCGAAAAACAAAATGAAATAATGCATCCAATCCATAGATATGGTGGCTGCATCAGTTTTCTTTTTTTTCAGGCTGCTTCCCTTTGTTTTCACACAATGGTTCTGGTTGGGAATTTTAGGGGGGACCCCACATCTTTTTTTACCCATTTTTGGGGGTGGATTTCCTCCTTAAAATTCCTACCAGGCCTTAAAGGCCTGGTATGACTATGGGGGGAAACCCCACATTTTTTTTTTTTTAAATAGAGTCCCTCCTTATTCTTAATGGGTCTGGTATTGTTCGGGAGGGGAACCGCACACATTTTTTTTCTTTATAAATGTCATTTTTTTCTTTATAAGTGTCACTTTTTGCTGCAGCCAGTTCTATACATCGTACAGATGCGCCACTTTACAGGCAATTTAAGGGGATCCCCCTGGGCACGATATTTAAAGGAATTTTTCATTTTTATTGTTTCACTTTAAGCAATGTTAAAATCACTGGTCCTTTAAAAACAGTATTTTTTTAAAGTTTTGTTTTCATTAATACATGTCCCCCAGGGCAGTACCCAAATCCTCATACCCTTTTTTGGCCAATAACTTGCATATAAGCCTTCAAAAAGGGGACATTTAATTTTCAGAGTTCTGGTCCCATAGAATTTCATTAAGTTCAAGGTTCGAACTTGAACCAAACTCGGGTGTGTTCGGCCCATCACTACTCCCCTATGACAGTGCTAAAAAGCCCAGCACTGTCCTATGGATGAGTCACTTGCCATACCCAGGTACCTGGTATTTTCTTTGGCTTCTAGTGTTAAATTAAACAGCAGAGGAATTTAGGAAAGGCAAGTATACACTGCAAAGGATGGCAACCCTTGGGGGGGGGGGGT
>NW_017306400.1:119538-133598 GCF_000935625.1 Nanorana parkeri | reverse complement strand
GGGGTTCCCTTGCAGCTGTAGTCTAATATAAAATGCCTCTTAGAAGCTTTTTAAGCTGTCTATAGAACTCTCTTCCTATTGCAGCTATAAATATGCTAGGCTTTATATCTAGTATGCATGTGAGTATCTATTTATTTATGTATTTTCTATTAAAATCTAATGGACAACACATAACTAACTTCCCCCTTCCCTTCCTTTACAAACAAGCAACAATGCTAAATATCCACTCGGAGTCCAATCAGATGAATGTTTTTAACAGTCATAAAATATCTGGATGCACATTAATGTTATTTTGCTAAACTTAACCTTCAAGGTAAACAAAAGGAGATGCAGAATGTAAAAAAGTAGCAGCCAGCACATCATTGTCAGTATTACAGAATTAAGGCTAGAATGGGAAGCAAGAGTGGTAGTCAATTACATATTTGTGTGATGGAAACACCATTATTTCTGACAAGCTGCCAAGTTTCTGCTAGCTATTAGTGAAAGGATATGAAAACAAGCCAAATAATCACATTTCAATTTAGTCGGCACAAACTATCATTTCAGAATCTCAATCTCCCCAATTTGATCTTTTTAGTATGCTTTTACAGTGTTACTCTTGGCTATGTTCTGGATTTGTCAAGGGGTGTAACATTTTACCACTCGTTATCCCCCATTGTTATCATTGGAAATCATCAACATCTTTTCCCATTGCTATGCCAAAGATGCTGTACATAGTGTAGGAAAGAGCACTGACAGCTATTACTTGGTTTATTGCCAGTTTGTTAGGATGCTTGTTTATGTGATATTTTTAAGTGGTAGCTGTAACTAGTAAAGGTCGATTTGATGGCAGTTAATTGCCTTTTGGCCCATATACAATGTCCATTTTCTTATGTAGCTAGCTGCTTCCTATCCATTGGAAAGTGAAAAAATGTAGACTTAATCCAGCACATTCTCAGAGAACAAATGTAGTCAGGGCAAACCATTTTAAAATAATTAGTTTTGTTACAGCTACCTTGTGCTACTGAAAGCATCTGTTACTGAAGAGCACAATGCAGACACATAGGTCATTAAGAAGACCTAGCACTGTTTGTATGTAAATTGTAAATCAGTGCAATTTTAGAAGAACATCAACCCTTTCTGTTGAAAGAAAAATATTACAAATATCCTTTGTGTTTATGAGGTCCCCATACCTCATAAGGGCCTGTGTGTTTATTTTTCGTCGGAATTCTGTAGGTAAAATACCTTAGTTGTTATAATCCAATAGGTGCATTGCCTAATTTGTAGAATGTAAGCTGTGCTTTTAACATTATGTAATAAAGGCAGCAATCACATAGTCATATTTTATCACTGGGTCCTTTAGGTCCAGTGGTGTCACAAGGAGGGTGCGGCCTGCACCGATCAACACCTATAGAGGGGAGGGGGTGACACCAAAATGGCTGGCAGTTATTTTGGTGTCATGCCCTCTGAAAAGTCGGTCATGGACTGAGAGTCCAACAGCTGCACGAGAGACGAGGGGACCCGGCAGCATACCTTATCCCGCCAGAGGAATGTCCCCTCATCTCTCTGCTGGGATATATCACAGAAATAGCCGCCAGCAGCTAAGTGTGCGTGATGACATTACACACGTGCACGATGACATCCCAGCGAGTGAAACCCGACGGCTGCACAGGGTGACACCCGGCCTGGGGACGCCTCTGTTTAGGTCCTGGATTATACATTATTGTTCCTCCCAATTAAGTGTTTATGGGTTGTGTTTGGTCATATCAATTGCTCCAAATTTGAAACCATATCTCATACTATTCACAGTAACCCAATAAAAATCAGCTTCCATATTTTAGCCCCTAGACCAAAACGAGCAGTTAACCCTTGCAGTGTGGGGGTAGCCCCACTGCAAGGGTTAATATTTCAATTGCCTGGAGTTCTTCTCTAATTAACTTCTCGTTTACTTTCTTTGTCATTTGATGTAAAGGAGAGTGTAGTTGGAAGTGGTATGCTATATTATGTTATTTTCTTTATTGAGGGACTATAAAAAGTTTGTTTATAATTGAATTCTTATTCCATTACAATTCTAATCAGCCTCCATCACTGAATTGCTGAAGTGCTAGCTCTCCCAATTCCCATCATGTTTTGCCATCCTTGTGACTTCATCAGGGAAATGTATTATGCCTCTACTGTGCCTGATTTCAACATAAAATTACATACAATTATAAAGAAGGGAGTTATAGCACTCAGTTTATGTCTGTCTAAAATAAGACAGGGGTCTACTACTGAAGGCAGCCGAGTGAAAGGGCGACCTGAAGTGAAGGGAGCCGAACGCTGTTCGGCTATTCACTTCAGGCTGGTACGGCTGATTTCAGCCGTATATCGGGCTTCACGTGGCTTCGGGTCGCATGTTCGGCCGACCTGAACTGCAGGAGGAGTTCGACTCAGCCGATCCAACATCTGGATCGACTAAGCCGAACCTCCGGCAGGCTACTCACTGCTGTTCTGTCTATTCATTTAGATGTCGAACAGCAGTGAGTGAATAGCCGAATGCTGCTGAGCGGCATTCGGCTCGGCTGTTCTGCTCGGTCCCTCAGAGGGACCGAGCAGAACAGAAAAATAGTTAAAAAGTACAAAAAATAAATAGAAAACGATTGTGTGGAGCAAGCAATGACAGCTAGCTCCGCCCAACAGTGTTCTATTGTCCGGCGGTTCTGCTGCCGTCAAAAAAAAAGAAGAAAAAACTCTCCTGGGCGCTCTGGGAGTCTCCCGCTCCTGGCTGCCCAGGAGAGAAACACTGCTTTTTCTTTTCTTTATTCTGACAAGGAGCCGTGTCAGAATAGAAAAAAATTATAATTTTTGCCCATAGGAATGCATTGCTAGATTCCTATTGGCTATTTCAATTTGCAATAGCCTATAGGAATCTGATGGACCTGATGGAGAACTGCAGGAGAGGGCGTGTACAATGCTAGTTTACTATCGGCTATTGCAAATTGAAATAGCCAATAGGAATCTAGCAATGCATTCCTATGGGCAAAATGTATTTATTTATTTTTTCTATTCGGACACGGCTCCGTGTCAGAATAAAAAAGAAAAAGCAGTGTTTCTCTCCTGGGCGGCCGGGAGCGAGAGACTCCCGGAGCACCCGGGAGAGTTTGCTGTCTGGAGATCAGTGTCCCTGGTTAGCTGAGCCTGGCTCCGCCCAGCTGTCGGAAGCAGGCTGTCGGCCTTCGGCTTGACTGAGCCGCTCGGCTAAGTTCGGGAGCTGTGCGGGCTATTGTGAATAGCCCGTACAGCAGCCCTTCGGTTCTACTGAACCGAAGTGGTCCTGGGGCCGAAGCTAGCCGGAGGATCGGTCGAAGCTATGGCTAGATCCTTCGGCTGCTTCATGAATAGACCCCATAGTTGTGTGCAGAGATGCATTATTTATTTGTTATTTAGTTATTCATTATTTAAACTATTAAGTATATGATTGGAGTTTTGTTTTAAGCAGACCAGCAGCTATAGAATAATGTGAGGCTGTACTGTTTTTTTTGTGTGGCTATTGTATTGTAAGTGAAAAGCTCCTATTTTTTTCTTCTACTACACTTCATTGTTTCAGCATCTAAGAACTAAACATAAGTGTAACCACTTACACATTTTTCTTTCAGACATGGGTGGTATCAATCTTCAGACTATTTCTCTGGGCCAAGGTCAAGGCCCTATTGCTCGAAAAATGATTGAAAAGGTAAAGTGCTTTAAAGTGTTAAAAGAGAAACTTAAGAGAAATAGTAAAGAGAGTGGCACTTACATGGGGATCTGTACAGAACATTTTTTTTCAATGCAATAGTGAACTAATTGCTTGCACATTTTTGTTAATAAAAAGCTAAGTCTAGATAAGCCTTTTCTATATACATAACAGATGCTTTCATTTTATTTATTGTCTTTCTCTTAATAAAGAAGATTCAGTTCAGCAAAGTAGTTAGATCATCTCGACATATCATGATCACACTGACTGCAATTTTTGAACAAGCTGCTGAATTAAACTAGTCAACTATTAACCCTTTCCCTGCTGAGCCCTCTGGAATGCTTTTAACCTCAGCTGGCCACACCATTTTTGCAATTTTTCCCATTGTTTTGAATTTCTATTGCTACATTGTTGTTTGTAAAAGAACCCCCAAACCATATATTTTCTGAAAGCACAGGCCCGGCAGAATAAAAAGATGGTGCTACTAATTTTGTAGGTAATTGCGCAAATCAATGAATTTATCAAATCAATATTAAACCGATAAAAATACACAATTAAATTGATAAAAGCACACTAGAATCAGTATCAGTGCACAAAAAAATACTTTTATGACTAAATCTAAAAGATAAAACTGTACTGTAAATAACAAATAGTTGTACATTTTTAATTTTTGCAAAATGGTAAAAAAAGAAGTAATGCAAAACTGTAAATAAGCAACATATGTTATAAATCATTGTGCACTGTGTGGGTGTGTATGTTGTGATAAAATGATACAAGCATACATTTAATCACAACACAGCATATCACAACACTTTACCATGCACTACCACAGTTAAATTAATGTTATTTTAAAAAGAAAAAATCAAGCACTGTGATGCGTTCTAACAATGTGCATGATGTACACCACAATATAGTGCACACTGATGCACGTATATGTTATCTGTGTGTGGGGGGTTGTGTAAAAAAGCACAGAAGGACTTAAGGTATTTACCATTTGAACCCTGTCCCCAAGCTTCCCACAGGCTGATTGATTTTGGAAGCTTTGTAACCGGGAAACATACTGGATATACAGTATAGGCATAACACTATGTCACCTGCTGATTTAAATGGGGAATATACTATTTCATAATTGTTTATAAATTCAACATAGTCCCTTATTCTAAATAAATATACTTCTGTTTCCAGCCAGTTTGATGTTTCTAGAGGCAGTTGCAACATGTTACAACTCAAACTTAGACATATAAGGTTGTGACATGGCTTTTAATGTATTATTTTTATACTTTTTACTCACGGGCAGAGCCTCCCTTACCGTCTTGTCTTGAATTGTATTGTAATGTCTTCCTTATATTGTAAAGCGCTGCCCAAACTGTTGGTACTCTATAACAATTATACCAATGTGTCTTTTATTATGATCAATTTTGAATCCCAAATAATCTGCAGAAAACCCAAGTCAAGTGTATTGGCACTAATTTTGTCCCTTATGCCATGTACTTAATCCATTATCCTCCTGCCCTCAACTGTGCCGTATTTAACACTGTTAATTTAACAATCCCAAGTAGGCTTGACAAAGAGAATTGTGTCAATAAAATGTGTTACCTATGAAACTGAGCCTAGAAGTGAAAGCTCTATCAGTGGGCAAATCCACCTCCCAAGAACACGGTTCTTTCACAAGCTATGAGCCAGTCCCTTGTCCCTCCAGCCTCAGATGCCACATTACACAGAAAGATAATGGACTGGCCTAATCTGCTCACGCTGGATGGGTTTTCAGCACAATCTTCCAAGTCCTAATGTGAGTGGATATTGTTCTTTCTACACAAAGTTGTCATGTTGAATATCATACTGGTGTGCTCCACTGACTGTTTTTTGTCACCCAGAATACTGTATTGGGGATTATTAAGTTCCTTTAGAGTCAAGAAGCTCATCATATACCTGGAGTCAGGTATATTATAGTGCTCATCCCCTGTGTGCAGCAATCCTTTGGAATATGAAATTATTACATGTGCCTTAGTTGTTTCTGAACCATTCATTTGAAATCAGTTTTTTGTACCCAATGCTCCAAGTTGTATGCTCTGCTTATCAATTACTTTTTACAATTTACATTTTACTCTTATCTTTACAGTGGTTGCACTAAATCATAGTAGTAAGGGATTGTCGGTTTCTATCATCATTGTACACAAGGTCTCTGCACCCTTTCTAGATTTACAGAGGGGGCTATTTTTAAAATGTCTGTTCACTTGTTTGGATTTTCCGATTTCACAAAAGTACCTATTTATAAAGGCATGTTTCACAATCGTTCATGGTTTCCATTATTGGTTTGGAATGTTTAGATGCAATTTGTTTACATATTAGGTTGACATGCAGGAGTGGACATACCATTTGTGCAAATGAAAAAAGACCCTTTGGGACTTACCCAGATAGCAAGTAATTGAGCTGCAAGTTTGAAAATGACTTGCTAAACTATTGCAGACTTGCCAAGCTTCACAATTTTGTTGCACAATTACAGCAAGTCTGCATTGCAAGTTTCCAGACCAGCGAGCTTGCAGAGCTCTTGCTAGGACCTGTAGGACTCTTGCTGTAGACTTGCTAAGCAAATTTGCTTCAAAAACTTGTGCTGCAAATGTTCTGCAAGTCTACAACTTGCCAGGAATGTGTGCAGCAAGTTAGAAAGAATTTCAATTTAACCCTTACACAAGGTCTCTGCACCCTTTCTAGATTTACAGAGGGGGCTATTTTTAAAATGTCTGTTCACTTGTTTGGATTTTCCGATTTCACAAAAGTACCTATTTATAAAGGCATGTTTCACAATCGTTCATGGTTTCCATTATTGGTTTGGAATGTTTAGATGCAATTTGTTTACATATTAGGTTGACATGCAGGAGTGGACATACCATTTGTGCAAATGAAAAAAGACCCTTTGGGACTTACCCAGATAGCAAGTAATTGAGCTGCAAGTTTGAAAATGACTTGCTAAACTATTGCAGACTTGCCAAGCTTCACAATTTTGTTGCACAATTACAGCAAGTCTGCATTGCAAGTTTCCAGACCAGCGAGCTTGCAGAGCTCTTGCTAGGACCTGTAGGACTCTTGCTGTAGACTTGCTAAGCAAATTTGCTTCAAAAACTTGTGCTGCAAATGTTCTGCAAGTCTACAACTTGCCAGGAATGTGTGCAGCAAGTTAGAAAGAATTTCAATTTAACCCTGGCACAAGTTTGTGGCAAGTTATCCTTGCTATCTGGGTAGGGGGTCCAATTTTTACCAGATGTGTTTCATATTGTTTATGCAATGCCTTCCACTATCTTTTACACCTGGACATTGGGCTAGATTAGTTAAATGGGGAAGGGGCCACAAATTAGTCCAGAAAAGGGGCTCCCTGGTGTAACGTCTCGCCTGGAGTGTGGCCTATGGGATACAGTGGATCGCAACTGCGGATGAGCGGGAGCGCTATAGGACGGGAATCAGAGAGCAACTTATTCTCTTTTTGCCCAGTTTTGGTTTACATTCCATTAGATGACAGAGAGCTGGTATGGAATGAAAAAAAATAGGTGGCCAAAGTCCCGTGATGTCACAACTTGCTCCAGCCATTTGTTTACATGCCACTAATTGAGATGAAACCGCATGTTTCTTGTGATTGGGAACTTGTAACGTCTCGCCTGGAGTGTGGCCTATGGGATACAGTGGATCACAACTGCAGATGAGCGGGAGCGCTATAGGACGGGAATCAGAGAGCAACTTATTCTCTTTTTGCCCAGTTTTGGAATAAGGCCAAGAGTAAGTTGCAGCACATCACACCCCGTATAATCGTGAGGTTACTTTAGGGAACAGCCCCCACTGTGCTGTACCTCTGATCAGCACCAGGGGGAGGACACAACAATGGACGTTTTAAGTATGCAGGTAGGATTGGGACCTCTCAATGCAAAGTTGGTATTCCCCGAGTATTTAGCTTATTTATGCAACGACAGTAAAGCAGTATACAATTTCCCAGAGTATTCAGATTATATTGTACAACGACAGGAAATGCAGTATATAGTATTCCCAGCGTACTTACCTTATTTGTGGAAGACAGAAACTGCTGCATGCGGTATTCCGGAGTACTTGCTGTTAATGAGGTTGAAAACTCAGCTAGGATAAGGTGGTTGAGGTCTTTAGGGGGGCGAGTGAGGAGCTGGTTTGGTCAGCGTCCAGTACACTCAACTGAAGACGCCGATCAATACCGGAGCTGCGGCTTTTAAGCCGGGTGCTGCGTCTGGACGGGCGGAGTTGCGTGACGCTCCTGCGTCCGACGTGGCCGCGTCACGGGGAAGCGACGGAGGAAGCCTCCCACGCGCCTGTGCAGGACGTCGCTGTAAAGCAGCGGCGGACGTCTCCCTCTGACGTTGGCGGCCTGGGGCCACCGACCCACGGCGCGCCTGCGCAGTCCGTCCCTGAGCCGCGGCGCCAGCACTGACCAGGCTGCGGCTGTTACACCTGATGACTCAGTCTGCCAGAGTTATAATGTGTGACATTTACAAAGAGGAGATCTGTGCACTACTACTTTGATTTAAAAAAACTGCAGAGTTGACTTGTATTACAAGTGTTCTTTTTTTTTTTTAAATTCAAATGATATACCTTCCTTTCTCGATCCTTTAAAATAATCTGCTTCCATTAAGCATATTTTGTTATAAATAATGTGATGGCTTTCTAGTTTCTGTTTAATCAGTTAAATACTGACAAACTATAAAACAGAAACCAGAAGAAAATGTTGCTGGTAATCTCTTTAAAAAATAAATGTTTACCCTGGAGTAAATTTGTAATTTTGGCATATGTTTTTGTTACCCTTCCTGATATATTAGAAAACTGCATGAAAGCAGCTTGGAGTTAATGCTCTCAATGCTACTATGCCCTGACACTAAAAATGATTATGTAGCATAGGTATGCCTGTGAATTTTGTTCTACATTGTAACATTTATACAGTTACTGACAGACTTTGAGGAAACATTTTACCTTTTCTAATTATTGAACTGCAGTATGTAAAAGTACTATTTCTGGTGACATATTCCCTTTAAAGAGTATATAAATCTCACAATGCACATATCAAGTTACTTTTAATTGCAACTCTGTAATAATATATAAAATATATTACACAGGTAACTTTTGCACTGTCTTTAACTTTTTCATATCTCATAAATATATTGCAAGGAATTTATACCAAAAGGCCAAGCATCTATTATTTCTTCACAATGACAGTCATTTAATAGCCATTAAAATGCAAATAAGTCTATGATTTTTAAATCAGGGAATTAACATTAACAGTTGGATGATTGATTAAAGGTCACGGAGTCTGTATAACTTAATTTCTTGGATGATAATTGTGTTTGGGTTTTCTGCAGATTGTTTGGGATTCACCGTTAATTTTATCTGTTGACAAGTGAATATTTTGCTCGCTAATTTATTATTCAAAGCATTGGTGGATTCTTGCAGGCAGCAGAAGACGGGACATGGGTCGTACTTCAAAACTGCCACTTGGCCACAAGTTGGCTCACAGAGCTTGAACACATCTGTGAAGAAGTGATCACAGATCCTGAAAAGACCAATTCCAGCTTTCGCTTATGGCTGACCAGTTACCCCTCCCAAGATTTTCCTGTATCAGTCTTGCAAAATGGAATAAAGATGACCAATGAACCCCCAAAGGGACTAAGAGCAAACTTGCTCAAGTCATACCTCAGCGATCCAATTTGCAACCCAGCTTTCTTTAATGGCTGTAACAAACCTAAGGTAGGCTTCTTTTACTGTGTCAGTGCATTTAACAAGCTCATTAGTGTTTAGGGCCAACATTCATAAAGCTTAACTAGACAGGAGGACAATTGATGTTAAAACTGGTATCGATGTGGTATTCATTAATGACTTTCATAGTTATGCTCTTCAGTTCCAAATAATACATGGTTAGTTAACTAATAAATCCCTCTGTTGCTGGCATTCAACTGCTTATTTAAAATGCTTTCTATAGTTGCTCTGCGGTGAGTAGAGGAGGAACTCTTGTGTCAAAGCAATAAATGAATTTTAAATAGCAAATTATTTTCTAGAAAGGTTAAGTTTTAATAATTATCTTTACGAAAGATGTCCATAGATAGTAGTAATCAATCAAGCCTGCTGCAGATCAACACCATTTGGCATTGTACATAAATCAGTAGATGGAAGCTGGAATGACTAGAAATTTTCTGATTTGGGCCATATGTGTATAAGGTCAAAGTTGTAACAAATATAGTGTTGCTTTAACATATCTCCACGTGCCTTGTAATAAAATATGTGTACTTGCATATTTCTCATATATATCTAAAAATGTAATATCACATGACCCCTGCTCTATTTTAATATGTTCTCCTAGAGAATAATCCCACTAAAGGACTTACATTAAACTGTAAGATAACCATGCCCTTTACTTAGTTTATCTAAGAAGTACAAACTACATTAGCAATATAACTCAGTAACAGAAAAACAAAGTTGACAAGTTTAGTAAACAAATGATGTGAAGTAAACCGTTCAGACAATTTAAATGTTTAAAAGTACAAGTTCTGCCTAACAGCAGTCATCACAAAATGCTTGTTATTACATTCATTGTGTATACATGTGTCCCTCACCCTGGTTCCATCTTCCAACCCCTATGTCACTGCTAAATCTTGTAGTGCCGTAGGAGGCGTAGGATGGAACCACAGTGCACGACAAGCATCTGACACTCCCAAAGACACTGACAGAGGCTGCAGCATTGACACAGAGGGGAGGTAGGAGGCACACGTTACTAAAGAGGTGAGTACACTACTTCTTCTCTTCCAGGAAACTTCAATCTAGATGTCTAGATGACATAGTGGCTTTAAAGTACATGTGCATATTTAAATCTAAAGTTGCCCAGCCCACTCAATACACAGATCTGGGTCTTCCCTCCAACAGGTCCATACTTAGCCTCCTCTAACAGCTGGGCCTTTCATGATTTCTGCAGCCTGGCCCCTAAAAATCTATATCTGAGCTGCCATTCTATAGACTTGAATAGGGCACTACCCTTGCTATAGAGGTACATTTAAATATTAATAATTTGTTTGGATTTTGAAGCATATTTCTTGGGTAACCTTGGAAGATTTTTTTCTCCAAACCTTTTTATTCCATTGATTTTTCAAATGCCTATTCAGGCATAATTAAACAAGGTAAAATACTTAAATAGAGTTGATCATTTCTTTGATTTGCCGTACAATATAAAATTGGTCATAAAAGGGAAGTTATGATGGTTTTTACATTCTTTTTTAAAATCACAACATAGTTCACAACTATTTCTGGAAATGTGCAAGCAACGTTATGAGTAAAAATTAATTGTTTTATAAATATTATATGAGTGTATGCCTTCTTATAAACTAAACATTTTAATCACGTAACAAAGCTTTACTTTATATATTCATAAACATTCCAACAGCAGCAGTGACAATACTGTGAAATTAGGGCAATAAATAATGAAAACTGACCTTTTTATCTGCACATCTTGTCCACTGCAATTGGAAGCATTCATATTGAATACAAAGACTAGAATGCTAATCCAAAGAATGGGATCCCTTGTTTTTATGCTCCATCATGAAAATGTCAACAAAAATGATAGTTCCTGGGATAGGGGATATTCTCTTTGCAGCCATGCTGAGAAATCTCTTGACATGTGTGCCAACAAAAATCCAGTCACATCACTCAGATTTTTCATCTTCCAGTTTATTTTGTTGTATGTCTGCTTCAGAGTAACCTTGTCGTGATTGAAAGATAGCTGAACTATTGCAAGAATATTCTGCGCCATGTAATGACTTGTTCAATATGTCAGCATTCTAGTTTCATAAATGTATAGTACATTGTCTGTGACGTTTCTTTTGAGAAATAGACAGAGAAACAGAGCAATAGTCACATACTGCAAATTACCAAACTCTGTCTATGTTTTTTATGCCTCATATGACCGAAATTCAACTAAAATATATTTAGGGTTGCAGTGAATCACAGTTAAAAGAAAAGTTAATTTTCTCTAGAATTAAAAACAGCCATTTATGTTAAGACGTATGTAAAAATTGTATATATTCAATCTTTATTATTATTCTGAGCAAAGTTATTAAATTTAGGTTTACTTCGAGGTTTCACTATTGAGCCGAAGGATATAGCCGTAGCTTCAGCTAATCCTTTTGCTCACTTCGGCTGCTGGAGCCCTTTGGTACAGCTGAACCGGAGGGCTGCTGTACGGGCTATTCACAATGGCCCGTTTAGCAGCTGAACAGATCAGCCAAGCCAAACGCATGTGCTTCGGTTTGGCTGAGCTGAACACACAGCTAAAATGTGTAGAACTGTCTAGCAAAGCAGACCATTCTCTTCGCAAAAATAATGTAAACAAAGAAAAAAAACACGGTGTGGGGTCCCCCCTGATCCATACCAGACCCTTTAGGTCTGGTAGGAAAGTTAGGAGGGACCCCTCATGTTAAAAAGAAAGTGTGAGGGGTTCCCCCCAAAAGTCATACCAGGCCCTTTAGGTCTGGTAGGAATTAAAAGGGGGAACTCCACCCCTAATGGGGAATAAATGTGGGGTCCCCACTAAAATTCCCAACCAGACCCTCAATCCGAGCACAGGCCTGGTAGAGCAGGAAAGGGGGGACAAGCAAGTAGTCACCCACTCTGCACCATACAAGGCCACATGCCCTCGGCATTGGCAGTGTGCTTTTCCAAGGTCACCCCTGGAAAAGCACTTTGTCCCCAACCCGATGAGGACAAGGGCCTCTTCCCAACATGCCCTGAACCGTTGGTTGTGGGGGTCAGCGGGCAGGAGGGCTTATTTGCATTGGGGTACCCCCCTTAATAAAGGGGCACCCAGATGCTGCCCCCCTTGTGAATTAGTAAGGGGTACTTGTACCCCTACTCATTCACTGAAGGGTTCAAAGTAAATAAACACATCATTTAATTGGAAAAAAAAAACCAAGGGTTTTCAACAAGTCCTTTTAATTAAAAAAAATAAAAACACCAAAAATTAAAAAAATTAATCCACTGTCGTAATCCAAGGGTCAATCACGACGTCCAGCATTGTCCAAGATGATGCCGAATTGTCAAAATTTTAAAAAACCCAGATGCCCGCCCACTTGTCTGCATGCGACAAACTCCTACCGTAAGATGAAATTCTGACAGATGCCGGCAAAATAAAAACAATTGGACAGAGCTAGTGGAGACCGACCATCAACACCATTTGTCCTCATACTGACCAGCAATGTAAGGGGCTCTATGATAAATACTGCTGACCGCTGCACTCTGTACATTGTATTTTACATAACAAAGTGCCTTACATACTCCTGACTTAGGAGTACAAGTACTGATACTTTTCCTCAAATTGTCATGTGACAGTTTTTCTAAAACAATACAGACTAATAATTTTAGGACAGTGATGGAGCACCAGGGACCAGTCTTAGCTGTAACCACTGCAACCCTGGTAGTTTTGCCACTGACTTCAAGCTTTAGAGGACTACAAATTACAGAAATACATTATACTGCAATGCCGAATATCATCAGCTATATAGGACTACAAATCCCAGCAATAAATTATACTGCAATGCAGAATAATATGACGCTACATACTCTGTGTTGCTCCAGGGTGGTGGCCTGATATCTCCTTGGTCTTAGGTGGGATTTGTGGGGTCTCAGCTGGGCTGTGTGGTGTCTCAGGAGGGCTGTGCGGGGTCTTAGGAAGGCTGTGTGGGGTCTCAGGAGGTCTATGCGGGGTCTCAGGAGGTTTGTGCGTGGTCTCAAGAGGGCTGTGCAGGGTCTCAAGAGGGCTGTGTGTGTTCTTAGGAGAGCTGTGCAGGGTCTCAGGTTGGCTGTGCAGGGTCACATCAGGGGTCTGGAGGGTCTCGCGGGCAGGTCCCGGGTTCCCCAGTAAGGAAGAGAGGATTTACAGCCGGTGCTGTAAGCAGGCAGAAAGTGCGGGACCTCAGGCAGCCACTTCAGTTTAAAAATCTAAACCGCCGGTATCTGCATTTAGTATTGTGGCATTTTCACAAGTATGAGTACTGGTGAAAATGCCTAGTATTGGCACCGATACTGATATCAGTGTCAGTGCATCCCTGTACCTGACCAAAGTATTTTTTTTCTCAACAGTTGCTGGTTGCTTAAACATTTCCCACTATTTTAGGCTCAGAAGTGGTAGCTTTTCGTCCCTATTCTGTTTTATTCTCTAAAGGTTAAGTTTACCTGTTAAACTATGTTTCATATTACCATATTCAGGGTGTAACATGAAACATGGTCACATTGCCAACACCCCCCCCCCCCCCCCCCCCCCCACCCCCCCCCCCCCCCCACCCCACACACACCCCCACACCATACACACACACCACACACACAC
>NW_017306400.1:107409-119482 GCF_000935625.1 Nanorana parkeri | reverse complement strand
CAAACACCCCCCCCCCCCCCCCTCCCTACTTACCTGAATCTAACTCTTCTATCCACAGGCTGCTGTGATTTTTTTGGAAATGGCAAAGCTCTGTGTGTCATCATCTATTCACAGTTCCTTCGGCATATAGATTTGCATTGGTATAGATGGCCAGTGACAAATCAGAAGAGCCACACAGTGTGTCTACCTGCTACAGACAGCCTTGTGATAACAACAGGGCAATGAATACAAGACCAGTCACCCTGTACAAGAGGGAGACATCAGTGCTGACCATTCTATATTGCAGTAAGCTCCTTCACAGATGCAAACTGAGTCAGACATTCAGACTGGATTACTGTAAATTTCTAGAAGCACATGCCTCTTTCTTATTCAACGATTTTTTTTTCTCAAGAAACACAATATCAAATATGCAATAGCAGTTCAGCTTTCAAAACAAGACAAACGTTGGTGATTTAGGTTAGTATAGCCCTTTATTCTTGACTGGTTCTCTTTAATGTTTAATTATTTTATTTCTTTAACCAGCAATATAAACTATCTTGTTCTTTGAGATATTGAGGTTGATTTACTAAATGCAAATAGGCTGTTCATTTTGCAGGGGAATTTGCACTTTGCAGGGGAAGTTTGCTGTTAGTTTAGTGAATGAGGGGAAGCTCTGCTGACTTCCATCATCCAATCATGTTCAAGAAAAAAATCATTTTTTTATATTCCTTCCACATGATTGGGTATTCTTTACAAAGTGAAGTTTCCCCATGTTCACTAAGCTAAGGGAAACTTTCCCTGCAAAGTGCAAATTCCCTTGAAAAGTGAAAAGCCTTTAGTAAATCAACCCAATTGTGTAGTTCTGTGTGCACAAATAACCTCAAGCCACTCAATGACAACCAATGACAACCTTACTTAAAGGAAACCTGTCCTCAGAAAAATACGTAGGCTACTGTTGCTGACTTCTTTTTCTGGAAATGCTAGTTGGCTAGCTGTCATGTTGATCCAGTGGTTTATATACTTTTGGAGTCACTGACCCAGAACAAGTTCACAGATTAAGAGTTTTCACTGCAAACTGGTTCCAGATCAATAAACCAAAAGTATCAAAGTCAGAGACAGATAAGAATTTTTTTAAAGGGAAAACAATAACAGCAGTATTTTTTCCTAGTGCAGATGTTCTTTAAAAGCATCTGTCACTGAGCAGAACATTGTTTATATGTAGTCATATATTCAAGTGAGCAGTGACATAATCTGGACACTGTCTGTGCAGTAAATAAATAATACATGTGATTCCTATATGAATGATTGGCCTGGTATTTCTGTTATGCCTTCTAAAGGGATTTTTTTCCAAACACTCTGTCTTCTGGGAAGTGATGATCTCCTGTGCAATACAGTTAATTCCAAGCCTTTTGATGGAAGCAAAGATCAGCTATTATAAAAAATTGTTCACAGATAACAATAAACCAAAGTAAGAGAAGCTAGGCACAAATGAAGTGATTCAATATGCAAATGTGCATAAGGCTGCATGTGTTTTTTGTTATTGTGATCCCCTATGGTCAGAGTGCCAAAGTAGCAATCAATTAACCATTAATCTCTACTCCCATAGTTTGTGGCCTGCTGTATTTTTGTTGCTTTAATTTTCCCTTTAGATATTGTAAACCTAATGTGTTACATGAGTTACTATGGACAAAATCAAAAATGTCATATTTGATGCAGTCTATCATTAGCATTACATTTTTGCAAAGTTTTTGTTTTTCTAAGTCCCCATAACATTTTATTACCTTTTTCCTGCCAGTAGATCCCTTGTTTTTCCAATTTCTGTAATACAGTCCAAATGCTATTCGTTCTGCCATGAAGTCACGGAGAAGCGTTATGATCCTGTGTGCAGCATAGTTTCAGATGGTTCATACATATTCTTTAAATTGACTTTATGATAAAAGACAAACAAATTCCCAGTTAAATCTATTTTAGTCAGTTACAGCAACAGTTTTTTTTTCTCTTTGGAAAAAAGGATTAGGCTTTTTGAATAAAAGCTGTCCATTTTAAGCACCACTGGCAATGTAATTTAGTTTGCCCCAACCCAGAAACTGCCATTTTTTTTCTAGACAGCTTTGTCTGTTGCAGGAAGTAAAAAAAATAGTAGTCTACCAGCAGGATTAACAGATAATAAAACTGTGTTACAGGAGCTCAGAAGAACAAAAACTGCTATGCTAATGCGATCGACAGACTGCATCATGTATGTATTTTTTTTTATTCTGCACATAGTTTAAATTCTATTCCCTCAATATCATTTATTAAAAAATTTGAAGGTGATGTTTTAAGGAATATATATATTTTATTGTTCTCCTGGGAGTGAAAGAGTTAAGTTCCGTTGTCACAGCTGGCAATAGTTTACCTCTCCACCTTCACATCAATAAATGTGATTTAATTTGACAAGAGGGATTCTTGTCATTGTCAAACGAACACAGTCAATTCTCCCTGCAGCTGAACAAAACAGCAGGAACTGCATTAGAAGAATTAAGGCTCAGAAATAGGAAGGACTGAAAGAGATTACATTATGTCCAGAGCAAGACAGGATAGCCTACACATTTAGGGAGGTGTCCATCTAAATTTGTCCAAACAGGGGGAAAAAACAATGGATTGATTTATTGGACAAATGAATTCATTTTTAAGGAATTGCTTTTAAATGAAGATTTGTGCCAAAAGGGATGTTTAAAATATTACCTATTAAAATTGTGGTGTGAGAATTAAAATCACTTTTACATAACGAAATAATCCCCTTGATTCAAATGTCTTTCTGCCAAAATTCATTTGTTCCAGAAATGTGAGTTGTGTGATACATTTTCTAAATATATTTTGGCACCGTGGCTGTAAATGAGCAATATCTTGTTGGATCAGGAGGTGTTTTATGCACATGCTGCCTTTGGCTATCATCGTGCATCTAGCTGTGCCTAGACCACTTACTGTTCCACGACTTGACTCTTTAGTTTTTATGCCTAAAATCTTAACAGGGTTGTTTGCATAATGCTGAACAGGCATGGTTGGCATACAGTACGTGAAGTGCATAGCAAATGCACAGATCCAACAGTTGGAATCTTGTCATTAAATCCCACATCCATCAAACCTCCTTAGCATGTTGCCATGTGAATTAAGAGACACGTTGGCTATAGGATTTAATGATTCTTTTTCTACCAAAAAGCAGAAACGGTATATGTTTAATCATTACTTTTTAAAACAGGAAGGATTTTTCTTTTTTTAAAGGATGCATAATATTAGAAACCGAACTTTAAAAAATACAGTGGGGGGAATTTATCAAATCAATTGCAACAGTTTTAGCCTCTTAGATCATTTTTTATGTGCAAATTTGTCTTTCAACATGTGCCCCTGTTGTGACTAGAGCTTGCACTACTTTTTCAGTTGCATGTTTTTTGCACTTGTTTTCATCGGCACTTGTTCTGGGCTGTCTGAAACTGGAGCATCACCTAAGAAAACAATCACAACTTAAGAAGTCCCCATGACCACTTCTTCAAGATGCGACTGTTAAGCTTTTTGCCTGGAGTTACAAGTCTTCTTTCCTGGAGTCTATTAAACCTCATTTATCAACAACATTGCACTAGCAACATAAATCTGGTGCAAATATATTCCGTGCAAGTTCAAACACTCGCAATTGCTATGATAAATTCCCCCAATGTTGTTTTCTATATTTTGTAGACTTAACTTATAAACAATAGGTTAGTAATGCTTAATCAATCATTTATGCTAATGGGTCCATGGAGGGTAGCAAGCTAAATTAGGCAGCAAAAGATGTTCCCATGACAAAATTCTGTAATACAGTATATTTTGGATACAACAAGGACCCTCCTCCCACATACATGGGGGCATCTGTATGCCCAGACCATTTCAACCAATTGTTGATTCACATTGAACCAGACAATTCATATGGCCTGTACATGTTTGGCCTTGATTGACAATCCACTTGGGAGATCACTGCAGTCTCTTCTAAAGTATATTCGAAGCCAAAACTTTTATTTTTAGTTTTGGATAAATAAAATATAAATTGGCTACACCCCCAGTCATTTTTGTCCAATTTGGATGATTTACCTTCCCTTTTTTCCTGGACCAACAACAGGAAGGTAAAGGAAACTGATCCAAAGTGAGGATCCTAAAAGGTTGTCACTAAAACATGTGTCCTTGCTGGAGGATTCCCTCTCTATTCCTGTTCCAGTGACAACTGGGTTTCTCATCTTTTTGTCTATGTGTCAATGTCATGTATTAGAACAAGGACATCTTACCAACAATTCAGTGTTCCAGGACAATTAAACCCAGGACACTCTGATTTGCAAACAAAAGGTTTTACCTAGAAAGCGGAGGGGTAACCAGCCACCTTCAGTCTGCTGTAATTATTTTGCCTGCTCAAGTAATGAATGGCCTTAATGTCCAACACAGAGTTGCAGGAGGAGTAGGACAGCTTTTAACTTTGTTAGCAACAGTTGATTTTTGTTTAACACCCCTTCCTCCAGGTTTGGGAGTTCAAGACCCAGGGCAAAATGATGTCCAACTACATGAGGGTGCCTGAATTCATCCTTTTATCTGTCAGGTTTTATTTAACCACTTGAAGTCCACGGTGTGGAACCCCCTTCCTGTCCAGGCCATTTTTCAGTATTCCGCGCTGCAGTACTTTGACTGACATTTATTCCGTCATGCAACGCTGTACTGAAATGCATTTTATACAATTTTTTGGGGACAGATAGAGCTTTCTTTTGACGGTATTTATTCACCACTGGAGTTTTAATTTTTTACTATATTAAGGAAAAATTACCAAAAAAAAGCAAAAAAAAAAATGTTTCCCCTATATTAAATTCTAAAACATTTATTATTACCCAATTTTTTGATAAAATATAAAAGACGAAGTCACAACGGGTAAAGAGACACCAAACATGTCAAGCCTTAAAATTGAGCATGTGAAACCTCAAAAAACTACAATACCCAAAATTGGCCATAGGCGACGCTTTAAAAGCTTTTACCGCTCATCAGTGTAGTGTTATCAGTGATTAATGGCCCTTAAATTATTGCTCTCACTCCGACGTTCACTGTGATATGCAACATGTGTAGCGTAATTGTCGTTTTCGCACGCTGGAGCATCTGATGCGCATTTACGTTTATATGTGCATAAGCGTGGGGGTGGGGGACTTAAACATTTTGGTTTGTTTTTTTACTTTTTTTATATGTGACTTTTATTTATTTTTTACTTTTTTATTTTTTTTAACAATAATGTTATTGCTATCACATAGGGGGATAACAATCCCCCTATATAAGAGCAAAGGCACACTGACAGGTCCTCTTTATGAAGACATTAGGGGTCTCTAAGACCCCTAATGTCTCCTGGGGACCCCCCCCCAGAAGCTGGTGAAGCAGAGATCTGCTTCATCAGCTTCTTCTCTCTGGCTATACCAGACAAAGGACTGACAGGTGAATGCGGAAGTGATATTACACATCACTTCCGCATTCACAGTACGGAGGGAGATCAGCAAGGAGGAAGATGCTGATCTCCCTCCCATCTTTCTCCTGACACCCTCCCGAGCCGGTCCCAGGGCGCAGATGGGGTAGCAGATCCCGGGATTGAAGGTGAGGGTGCAGGAGAGGCGACGACAGATCTTCACATCAGTGCATTAAGGTACGCTGCAATGCACGTATATTGCCTAGGTGTGTTGGGATGCAATTCATAATGAATTGCTTTGCAAAATACTTTGGTAACATGCACTAAAACATGCATTTTTAACATGCATTATTCCATCACGCTAGTGTGAATAGGTCATTTGAATGAGCTGCTGACACAAAAAGAAGGAAAACCAGGTATGCATATTTTTATGTTACAGTGCACCACCTTACGTGGCAAGTGCAGGTCTGTTGGCACCTCTAGTATTTGTGCATTCAGGTGCCATTCTAAATATATGTCACTGCAAAGCACCACACAGTGTGCCATGCATTAGGGCAATGCATAGGTGTATAGCAAAATAACACCTCATTTCCATTCCTGAGCTGTATAAAAGCATATGAGGCATATAAAAGCAAATGGCACATTTTTGGATTAGCAAGGTTACCCTGATACTTCATTCGAGATGATTCCTGGCCATCCCACGCATGTTTGTTTTGACAATAACATGAAAGTAAAGTGTAAAAATTGTGCGTTATTCTGGTGCTCATTAAACTCTCATCACACAGCTTTGTGCTTCCCAGTTGATATAGACGGATATTTCACAGTAATGAGCATGCTGCTTTGACTTTTTGCTTAATTAAGAAATATTTTTTTGTGTTTGGGTAGTTCATGGGAGGATTATTGTTCTGCCGCAAACCTCTCTCCTAACCTTGGAAAGATATCTATCATGCATTACCCCAGGATAGGAAAAATAAAATGGAAAAGTTGAACACGCACCTTACAAGATAGGTTGCCATGGAAACTTAAGCTTTTTTTTTCAGAACTTTTCTATTTGCAGCTGCAAACCACTTGAAAAGTGTCATATCTGAATGAATTTTATATCAAAGCTATTATGTTTCCCCTCATTCAGTATCAGGCTTTCCTAATAACAATATAAACTAATTTACAACTTCCAGGTCTTGTCCCTGTTTGCTAGGATAACCTCTCACTCACAATGTGAAGGTCAAGATATACAAATTCAAGCTATCAGCTGTCACATCCAACAGACATTAATCTACCTTTATGGGAACCAGCGTAACATCTTGCGGGTATTCTATTTATTGATGTGCATTTTGATATATGTTTGTGCACAGAACTGTTTACATTTAATCCTAATACTATTTACATAGTGCAAATCTATTAAACCTCACTGGATTTACTTTCCCTGTGCATGTGAATAATAAGAAACTCCATACTGAAGCATCATTCAAGGCTTAGTTAATAAGCTGTTCCTGTCAATGTTTTTTCATTCAAAACATGGATGAAGCAAAATGGAAATGCATAGAAAGTTTTGTTTAACAAATATAACAATTTTATGCAGCAAAAAAGAGCCACCATTTATAAATCAGCCCATTGCTGATCAGTGTTCTGTGTTATTGTACCATTGCTATTTTCAGTGTTAGAGACACTGTCTTCTGATTGCCCACCACCCTAGCAAGGTATACTCAGTCAACCACACTCCCTCACTGCCTAGCCACTGCAGATGTCCACGTCGTTTAAGCTGTGTTGGAATGTGGCAAAACTCACACAGGAGGAGGCCCGATCAATTTCACATGGATGAGGTCCATTGCTCCCCATACCCAGATGCCCCGTTCTATTACAGGAATGGAGCAAAGGTTCTGATGCAGCAGGGAAGCCTTGAATGGGCAAAGTGACAGTGTCTCATTTGCATGGGTTTACTGCTGTGGTCTGCCGCACATAGTCTGAAATTTCTAAGCAATGCAAGCATACTGTGTTATAATGTGTATATAATTATAAACATGCAGGTTTTGGGCTAACTCCAGAGATGTAATTAGTATTTTCAAACATTGTAGACTTTGCAGAGATTATCCAACATGTTGGAAAATCCTTGCCTCCATTTAGCAATTATTTATCTTTTTTTTCCCCCAAAGAGAAGATAATTATCTCTTCCCCATGCATGTGCTGTATCTAGATGACAGATAGATACAGATGTTAAGAACTATACATAAACGTTAACGTCCATATTGTCTAAACATTCAGGTTTATGCATTGTGAGGGCTTATGTTGGATATATTCCGGTCTACCATAGTTTTGATCAAAACCTGCCACTAAAGTAGGCCCTGCAGAGATTTGTGTTGTTCTTAAATAATCAAAAATAATACAATGGTCCTAATTACACATGATATTGTAATCTGCAACTGGGCAAAAATGTCCACACTCTTTTTGCTTTGGCCTTCATATGTGTTTCAGGTTGTATAGCAATTTTAAAGGAAGTATAAGCATTTACACAAAATAAGGTGTAAAAAAGGATCACCTTCTAACTCTACATTAGAGCAAACATTGTAATGGTCCCCAAGTCAAAACATGGCCCTCATAGCTGGTGGCATTATCACTAATCTCACTTCTTAATGTTTAAATTAGGATTCTAGCGATAATTCTGGCCTGCAGACAAACTTTTTTTCACCCAGCTAATTAAGAAGGACCAGGTTGGCTTTGTTCCCAAATGGCAAGCGGCAGATAGTATTAGAAGAATATTACATCTTAATCACTTGGTTTACTCCTGTTACTATTATCTCTGGACATCTCCACAGCTTTTAATACTCTATCTTGGTACTACTTAAAGTGCTATTAAACCCTCATTTTTTTGTGGGAGGTTTTTTATTCTCTTGTGGAGATCCACTTGTACATGAGTAGCTGTTTTTTTTTCCTTCCCATTTTATTAATTTTGCTCAATAAAGCTATCACCACTCTGCTTGGTTTGGAGCATGCAAATGTTCTCCACATTTTCACCAATTTTTACCAAACACTCACCAGAGCTTGGAAAATATCCACTTCAAGATTTGCGGCTGTTACAAAACAGGCTTTCAGAAATAATAATTAACATAAAATTCCTCCTTAAATTACTGGCCTTCACAATTTGACAACTCCTTGCTAGCTATTTGATCACTTTGATTGCTACTACCTGGGATTCCCTCTCCCTTTTAACCTTTTTCTTCTCCCCTTCCCATCCTTTCTCTCCCCTCCCCATTTTTTTCTTTCTCTTGTACTTTTCTTTACTACTTCGTCGTAAATTCTATATTTTTTCCACTATATATTTTAGGTGAATATGCCTCTTAACACTTCTTGTGTAGCACACTGGCTACACACTGTGTACCCAGTATATATTTTGGCATATTTCAGAACTTGCTATACCAATAGGTGTGTTCAACTAACAATCTTCCCAACAACCAAGGTAATGCTCTATTTTTGTAATCAAACTTGAGTGTACTAATCCATTATAGCCTGCGGTGTATTACTACAATCTTTCTCAAACTATTGTGAAAGAAAATGGGTATCTTTACTGGATTAAAAATGTGGAAATCCATACAGAAAACTGAATAGGTTAAAAGGGCACAGAGGAAACCAGTGAATCTAGCCATGCACATACATACATACATACATTAGCAATCAACCCTAAACTATCTATTTATCCTAGCTTATGCATATAACAATAGTATACACGCTTTAAGTTAGAGACTGTAATTAGTTCTAATGGTTAATATATTCTTCTGCAATGTTTAAGATGGGGTTTTTGATCAGTCAAGGAGCACAGGTATGGCTCACACTTCCTTCCACAAGGCTGTGTGACTTCACTTCCTGCCTCCCTCCTTTTCCTCCCAACAATTATTCTTGTTAAACAAATCATTTAGACTAGCTGTTCATGAGCATTTAAATAGACTAAAGGAAGCCAAGCTATTGACTGGAACACAAATAACCCTTTACCTTCCAACTGGTAGCTAAAAATTATATTACAAATTTGCTGCAAAATAAGCACTAAAATGACAATAGCAACACAAGCACCAAGGTTATCAGTTCAGTTTTTCTGCCTCATACTTATATAATAACAAAATAACAAAACAAATAAAACAAACAAAACAAATATAATAACAAAATAACAAAAGCATCTCTAATTTGCCTTCAGTTCTACTTTAGAATAGTTACAGACTTTTAAAGTTTATGGATCGCCATATTAATTATTCATATATTTAGTTTTGGACAGAGTAAAGACTGAATAAAGCCCTATCAAGCATTTTATTTCCTGCTCTTTGTGTCCTGTTCAGGAGATTTCTTCACATGAGATACAACAGGAAGTGAGAGAAAATATCTTCACAATGAGGCAGTCGTCATTGGAACATATGTCCCAATTGGACAAAGGTTTTTACCCCAACTCTATTTTGGCTAGAGATGCACTTTATTAGTTAAAATTATATTTTTAGTCCAACAGCTACAAATAGAAAATAATAAATTTGTTAACAGGTGTGCCTGTAAAAATATATGTGGCATAATATACCCCTACATTACATTTCTGCATAGTCTATTCATTACAAGACAGCTTTCTTGAAGACGATGTTCAAAAGGAAACAAGCAGTCTGACGTGACCTTAGCACAGAATAAAAACTGTTAGAATTGGGAGTGGGGAGCATTTTTTGAAAATCTCACATAGAGCTTAACTTCTCCAGAACCTACTGTTCTTTTATTATTCTGGGAGATCTTAATGCTATTGCAAAGGTCACTCAGTGTGCGAGAATTCTTAGCTTTCCTGCCTGGAGAAATCACTTGAGATGGGGAAGTAACTAGGAGACATAAACTGCTTAGTTACATCATATGAATGTATTTTCTTTATATTAAATAACTGCAATATATAAGAGCATACCTTTTTTTTACAGTTTACTGTGTTTTAGTAACTGAAAAACGTGAAATAAACATTGTCTAGACCAGGGCTCAAAATTTCAAGTCCTGAGCTACTAGCCAGGCCTTAAGAGTTACTCGCCACCAGTCGCCCCACCTGACCCCTACCGTGCCCCGCCCTTAACTCCGCCAGGTCAGTGGTGTGACACAGAGAACAGAGATCTGTAACAATGCAGAGTGCAGAGGCCAGTGGTGTGATGCAGAGTACAGAGGCCAGCAGTGTAATGCAGAAAAAAGCAATGTATTCTCCATGTCAGAGGGGGCCTGCTTCTCCCGTGCTGTCCTTCCAGCCAGTAGCAGCTCTGCAGTCTTCCTCCCTTGCCGGGTGTACGAGGAGGCGTGGCCAGGGCCGAGGGAGAAGCGGCCCGGCCGTCGGAGGCTGCGGTGCCGCTCCAAGAAGCGGGTGGAGGAAACAGACAGCGATCGGCGCTGCCGAAGCGGTGGAAGTCCCCCCCCCCTGGATTTCCACTCGCCCCAACGCAATTTTCACTCGCCAATTGCGAGGGGGCGAGTGGAAATTTTGAGCCCTGGTCTAGACAGTGTAAAAATAATATCACATTTATTCTACCAGATAAACAGTGCGTGTCTAGGGAAAGTACGGTGTGCTAAAGAAAAATGTTAACTAAACATGATTCTGTATATTATGCACCATTAAGTGCACATTAAGTGCAAGAACAATGTCATTCCAAAATTTTTCTAAGTTCTGCTTCAGTTGCCTGAATATCCTATGAAAAAAATGACTTGCTTTATGTCAGTATTAGCATAGCTTTAGACATGGCCTACAGTACACACCTATACTTGACAGCACTCAGGCCTGGCTACAGTAATATGTTTGGTAAGGTTTTTATCTTTATGGGGTATGTAATATTTACTATTATGAATACAAAACACAATCACTTTAAGTTTACCCATTTTTGTTCATCCAAGTACAGGTTTTACCTGTAATTAAAAATGTGTTATGCTATGCAATGGCTGATTTTGAATGTGCCTAAAGTGTAGTTCCACTTTTGTAGTCAAATTTTGTTATGTGTTCCCATTCACGCAGCATACTGAAAAATAATAATAATTTAATTTAAAGCCTTTCTTACCTTTCTAGTTAATTCTTTTGAGCAGACTTTGGGTCAGACTGCAAGTTACTTTGAACAATCTGAAAGTGAAGGCACAAAGTGGGGACAGACTCAGAGTTCTCTTATTATCATACAATGCAGAACCCAAGCCTGAAATATTTACCTTGTTGTTAGGGCAGACAGTGTTTAAACCTAGTTAACTAAAATTGAGCTCTTCCGGCACAGTTCAGACAGGGCTAATTATGATAAACATGGGAATAGAATGGGAAAACTTAGGTTTTGAAGTTTTCAGAATAGAGTGAATAAAAAGTCAATTAGCAATTTTATACATATTTTTAAGCTATGCAATGTGAATGGGAACATATGGAAATGAAGTAGGTGTCAGTGGCGGAACTACCGCCGGTGCAGGCGGAGCACCGGGGCCTGAGGCTGTGGGGGGGGGCCAGTGGGGTCCGGTCCGGTCCTGGGCACCCCCACAGACTCAGCGCGGTCCTGCAATATATGGCAGTGCACGGTCCCGGTGTTCGAACACCGGGGCCTCGCACTGCTGACGGGCTTCACAGTGAGGGGGCGGGTCCTGTGACTCACCTCCCCTCCCGGCCGCGTCCATATTAACAGGCGGCGGGAGGGGAGGTGAGTCACA
>NW_017306400.1:77217-106498 GCF_000935625.1 Nanorana parkeri | reverse complement strand
AGTGGATTATAATGGGGAATATTACACTGTAATGTTCCCTATTATAATCTATTTCTCTGATTAAATGATTACAGGTAGGCATGTGATCTATCAAAGTTTGAGACTACGTTAGAATGTGTGACCAGTGACGTGGTCACGCATTTTAACGTAATCTCGCCCAGTTTTTCGGCGGTGGAATAGGTGAAGCATTCCAACGCTTTCTCTGCTGTTCCAGCTGAAACAGCTGATCGGTCCTGAAATGTCACTTCTATCCGACTTTGTGAGTGCAGTGGAATTTGAGATCGCAGGACCGATCAGCTGTTTCAGGGCAGATCGGTTCTCCTGCACATGCGATTTGCGATGCTGATCTGCCCTGGAACAGCTGGGAAAGCACTGGAATACTTCACCTATTGGTGCTCACACATTCCATCACCGGAAAAACTGGGCGGGATTACGTTAAAACGTGTCGCCAGTCACACATTTTAACGTAGTCACAACCTTTGATAGAACACCGCCATCAGAGGGGTATGGCCGGTACCCATGTGAGGGGTCTGGGGGGCCTCTTACATGGGTATCAACTGTACCGAGGCGGCATCCCGACGACATGACCAGCCCACCTGGGACCCTGCAGAGCCCACCATAGAGAGTTTTAGGTGGCCTATACAGGATCTATGGTGTGCTCTGCAGGGTCTCAGGTAAGTCCAGCACGCTACTGCAACATTAGAGACCGATGGGGGATAGGGGCGGGGGCCAGTGTGATCCGCTCCTATTAAGATGTATGTTGATGCATTTTCACTGACTGCAGTTGGAAGCACCAGGAGGGTGCATTGACCAAAAATAGAGAGGTGGTTTTCCAAGAGGAATAGTTGTGTTCAGGAACCTATGAATCATTAGGCCAAATATCAGTGTGTGGGCAAGATCAGGAATAGGTCAACACAACTTCATACAGTATAAAAGCAGAAGAATTGGTGTTCCTGGAACACAAAGTTTCCAGCAATAAAGCACTTTCCAGCTGTGCAGGGGGGCTCAAACAATTCAATTGTCCCTTTATATAAATGAACCATTGGTAGTTAGTCTATGTAAACTGTATGTATATGAACATTTAATTTCCATTTGGAGCAGAAAATGATTATGAGTTGCCCATACACAGGGGGATAATGTACATTTTTAGAAATATTTGCTCATCCTCATAATGAAAGCTGAGAACCCAAATGTTTTCCCTCCTAATCACAAGTTTAATTTAAGGTATAGTGATAAGCGCTTTCCTTTTTCTTTGAGAAAAGCAGTGGCCTTTAATTTGTTTTGGGGTTATCTCATCATGCTGGAAAATGACTAAAGACTCTCTTTGTATAGAAGCATGATTTATTACTTGTTCCTTAATCTGTAGACCAACTAGTTCATGTCTGTTACATTAACTGTGTAAAAACTGGATACATGAGATCTTTTAGATGTGCAGTGTGTTGTAGATCTTTGCTACATGGTTACAGCACTGTGAACCTCTGTCACCTAACTTCTGGGGTCACTGTTCATAAAAACTCTATTCTGTCCATAATTATGGCTTAAAGCCTCTAGATAAGCTGTCAATCTTATGTCTAAGGATGACATATGTTTTCAAAACCTTGGCTTGAAAGCTCATCAGCTGGGTTCAAGTTTTCCAGACTGAATAGGAATAACAGCAAAACTGTTCACCTATATTACACCAGACGTTTAGGTCAACAGACTAAAGAAAATGTGGGATATAATAATGACCAGTGAATTACCTGAGCCTACAACCATGATCTAATTTTTAGTCTAGTGCATAGAGTTCAAACACATAGATGGTTATTCCCAAAGCTGCTGAAGGCAGCCGAGTGAATAACCGACCCGAAGTGAGCCAAACAGTATTCACTTCAGGCTTGAATGGCTGATTTCAGCTGTACATCGGTTGAAATCAACCGTATATCGGCTGCAAGTTCGGCTGAGCAGAAGTGCAGAAGGAGTTCGACTCAGCCGATCCAACATTTGGATCGGCTGAGCCGAACCTCCAGGCAAGAGAACTTGCGGCATATTTTAGTCTACTTTAGCACAGTGTTAAAATATGGTGTTTAAAACAGGTTCACTTTACTGAAGAGACACGTAGGAGCATTTACTCACCTTCACATTCATTGCTGGGTCCCAGAGAAATACCCAGTATTTCAGGTACGGAGGACATATGACATTCCCTCTGTATTCTAACAATGATGATGTTGGTGCCTTAGTGGCCAGAGGTAGTGTGCACAGACCTCATAAGGGCAGTGTTTAGACAACTTTTTAGTTGTCTAAACTAATTTTTAGTCTAGTGCATAGAGTTCAAACACATAGATGGTTATTCCCAAAGCTGCTGAAGGCAGCCGAGTGAATAACCGACCCGAAGTGAGCCAAACAGTATTCACTTCAGGCTTGAATGGCTGATTTCAGCTGTACATCGGTTGAAATCAACCGTATATCGGCTGCAAGTTCGGCTGAGCAGAAGTGCAGAAGGAGTTCGACTCAGCCGATCCAACATTTGGATCGGCTGAGCCGAACCTCCGGCAGGCTGCTCGCTGTCATTCGGCATATTCTCATAGCTCGGTACCTACATGGTACCGAGCAGAATAGAAAAACAGTGGTAAAAAGTAGAAAAAGAAGGTTAACAAATGTAAATAAATGATACATTTAAAAAAATAAACAAAGATTTTTTTTTAAAATGTAAGATTATTGAAAAAATAAAAAGCAAAAAAAAGAAACAATTGGGGGGAGCTTGCAGTGACAGTGACTAGCTAGCTCTGCCCAACTGTTTCCTATTGGCCGGGACCTGCTAGAGTCTTCTAGCAGGTCCTGGCCAATGAATAACAACTGAGCGGAGCCGGCCGTGACCCCATCGCCGGCTCCGCCATGTTGTCATTGTTTAATGACAGTTCACATCTCCAGGTAACCAGGGGACACTGATCTGTTATTGCAACTGGGCGGAGCTAGCCATAAGATCATGGCTGGCTCCGCCCAGCTGTCAGTTGCAAGGCTTTCGGCTGGCCAATGGCCGGTCACCCGTCCTGCTTCGGGTTTCACTTCGGCTCAGTCATGCATATACCTTTGGCTCGGCCGGTTTTGGGAGCTGTACAGGCTATAGTGAATAGCACGTACAGCAGCCCTTCAGTTCTACTGAACCGAAGAACTCTGACGGCCGAAGCTAACTGAAGGATCAGCCGGAGCTACGGCTGATCCTTCGGCTAGCTTTGTGAATAACCCTCATAGATACTGTCAGTATTAATAAATGCACTAATGCACTTTAAATGACCAATCAAAGCTGATATTTTTCTTTTTTAGGAAAAGCTGGAGAACTAAACCCACTGCATGATTTGTAAACTTCAGGTGCCACGTTTGGGTACACAAGCTTAAAAACATTCTCTGCTGATACAGTTATTAACCCCCTTTGCATTTGATCCTCATCACTTCAAACACCTATATACATATCCTAAATACTGTGCCATCTGAGGGCCCCAAGATCACGGACATCCACTATTGCGGTTTGGCCTTGTCCCTTGTGCACAGAGATTTCTCCAGATTCTCTCATCTTTTAATGATATTATGTACTGTAGATGATGATATATTTAAAGTCTTTGAAATTTTACTTTGAGGAACATTATTCTAAAATTGTTCGACAATTTTTGGAGCAGCTTTTCACAGCCTTGTGAACCTCTTCCCATCTTTACTTCTGAGACACCCTGGGGATGATTTACTAACCTTATAAACACACCACGAACATGTATACACCTCTGTAGTGTGTTCCCTCCCAGCATGATCTATGGGTGGAATCTAAACACCTTTGTAGTGTGTACACACCCAGCAGGTGTGTTGTGCAAAGCCTTGCATGAATTACAAGGTGATGTTGTGTAAATTAGCTCTACATTGTGTTGCTTGCGTTGATGAATGCAGGAATGTAAATGCATGAGCTAACCATTTTTGTCTAAACTGTGAAGCAGCATTATATATGCATCATGTGCATGATTTTTCCATATATGGCATTAGTGGAAATATGCTTTTAGAGACTTTTTGGTTGATAAATACGTTTTTGTTGTGTGAAAATCACACACACCTGGTGCGTGCGGGTGTTTAGGTTAGTAAATCACCCCCCCTGACTGCAATTTTTTTTTATACCTAATCAATAATGACCTGTTGCCAATTAACTGAATTAGTTCTTACAACTCTTCCTTGTTAGTACCACTTAAGGTGGCCATACACTTTACAACCATCGCAAGACCTTAGTCTTGCGATGGTTGTAAAGTAATTTTAAAAACGTACGATCTGCCCATCAGGACAGGCAGATCGTACTCTCGATCATCGCAAGCCCGCCCCCCTGAGGGGCGGCTTCCGATGACCGCAATGCTGAACGGGCAGTGTGCGCGTGCGCACACCGGCCCGTTCGGCATTTGTCTCCCGAGCACCGTTCAAACCAGCCGAAAATCGTACGATTTTCAGCTGGTTTTCTAGCGTGCTCCCTAGACAAAAGACGTGCGACCGTACAGTAGAAACGGTCGCACGTCTTCGTTCACACTGCTCGATTCTCGTACGATCGCGGGATTTCCCGCGATTCTCGTATGAGAATCGAGCAGTGTATGGGCACCTTTACTTTGTCAGCTTTTTTTAGGCAGAAAGTGGGTGCAAAGAGACTGCATGAGATCAGCAAAAGTGAGATGCAGCAAAGGAGGGTAAAACAATGAAAACATTTTATTTGATTTTAAAAAAACAATTGCTAATGACTTTGGCAAACTAAATGTAATTCCATTATGGTTTACATCCACTTAAAGTTTTTGCTTCATAACGTTTTACCTATCACATTTGTGAATGAGTATGCGGACCCTTTGCCAGTTTGCAGGCGTATAGGAGTAGAATGACATGTAGGCTGGTATTAACATAGCAGAGAACTTGCTGCATATTTTAGTCTACTTTAGCACAGTGTTAAAATATGGTGTTTAAAACAGGTTCACTTTACTGAAGAGACACGTAGGAGCATTTACTCACCTTCACATTCATTGCTGGGTCCCAGAGAAATACCCAGTATTTCAGGTACGGAGGACATATGACATTCCCTCTGTATTCTAACAATGATGATGTTGGTGCCTTAGTGGCCAGAGGTAGTGTGCACAGACCTCATAAGGGCAGTGTTTAGACAACATGGTGTCCTGGGCCTACCTGAATTATAATCTCTGCTCCTTAATTTAAATGAAGCTAGAGTTAAAGGCAAAATGTAGTCTGTTTCACATTTCCTAATTACTCTATTTGTGGAGGTTATCTGCAAAGCTAGTTAAAAAATAAATAGTTAAAAAAGTTTTTTTTTTTTAAACGATTGTGCAGAGCTAGCAGTGACAGCTAGCTCCACCCAACTGTTTTCTATTGGTGGGCGGTTCTGCTACCGTCAAAAAAATACAAATACATTTTCGCCATAGGAATGCATTGCTAGATTCTTATTGGCTATTTCAATTTGCAATAACCAATAGCAAACTAGCTATTGCACCCGCCCTCTGCTGCTGTCAATCACTAGAGGGGACCTGATGGAGAACTGCAGGTCCCCTCTGCTGATTGGCAGCAGCAGTGGGCGGGTGCAATAGCTAGTTTGCTATTGGCTATTGCAAATTGAAATAGCCAATAGGAATCTAGCAATGCATTAATATGGTGAATTTTTTTATTTTTTTTATTCTGACGGCAGCCAACGGCTCCATGTCAGAATATAAAAAAAGCAGGTAAAGGTTTACTCTTGAAGAAAGTGTTTCTCTCCTGGGCGGCCGGGATCGGGAGACTCCCGGAGCGCCCAGGAGAGTTGTGCTGTCTGGAGATCAGTGTCCCTGGTTAGCTGGTAACCAGGGACGCTGATCTCTCTGCAAGTGGCCGGAGCCAGCCATAAGATCAGGGCTGGCTCCGCCAAGCTGTCAGAAGCAGGCTGTCGGCCGGCCAATTACCTGGCCTCTTGGCCAGCTTCGCCTTTCACCTCGGCTCAGTCGAGCCGAGGCATATGCCTTCGGCTCGAATCAGCTGCCCGGCCAACTTCGGGAGTTGTACGGGCTATAGTGAATAGCCCTACAGCAGCTCTTCGGTTCTACTGAACCGAAGGGGTCTCGGGGCCGAAGCTAGCGAAAGGATGCTTCGTGAATAGACCCCTAAGTCTCTCACATACACACAAGAGCTCCAAATACATATACTTATATTGTAAAATTCTTATGTTAGTATGTGAATTATCTTTTCTTTTTCCCACTGTAGGTTTGGAAGAAGCTGTTATTTGGATTATGCTTTTTCCATGCACTTGTTCAAGAGAGAAGAACATATGGATCACTTGGCTGGAATGTGTCTTATGAATTTAATGATTCTGACCTAAAAATTAGTGCCAAACAGCTTCAGGTACTGTATAGAGTAATTCTATTAAATTAGTAGATTTTCTATGTAATAGATGAAGAAAGTCTTAATAATCCATAGCCTAGTATAAGTAGTAATTAATAACCGAGCTGCTGGCTCCCAGGCAACAAAAGGTAGGAGTAATATTAATAATATCTTCCCATAATTCTTATGCATTCACCAAGGTGAGAATAGAGTGATAAACGAATATCTTTTATCCTGATCTGATCTGTTCTGTTCTGTAAATCCTAAAAACAGAGATATTTGTGGAATGTCTCAAGATTATTGAAGAAATGTGTGATGTTTGCTTCAAAGTGAAACAATCCTACCTTAATTTCAGACCATTTTTTGTGAATTCCTCCTCTGTAGTAACCTGAGATAGTGTTGGGTTGGTGTAAAGCACATACAATACCAAATCTAAATTTGGACCCTGTTGGAAACAGAAAAGTGAGCCTTAGATATGAAGTTTGGACCATGTTTTATAGGATTGCCTGCTCTATGTCAACTGGATTTTTTTAGCACAAGGTCAAGGCAAGTTGAGCTAGATGGATGCAGTTGTATGGCTAAATGTCTCCAAATTATTATATGGACAGATTCTAAAACAATGTTGCAAATCATTTGATAAATAAGAAAACAGATGTCAGTTGCACTAAGTAAGGGAGTGATTCAGGCTGCCCATTGCATTCAAAATTCTTACCAGTTTGTTATCTTTTAACCCAATAAACTGCCAAAATATTTGCATGATTTAACGATCTTTAAGACAAACTAAGCGCCTTTGTCTCTATCTTTCTAAAATGTATAAATACACTGGTATTGCTCAAAACAGTGCAACTTAATTAAATACTTCTGTTTAGCGAGGAAATTATTCACGATTCCTTATACATAAACCACATATTTATAAACTCATGGATTTAGAAAAGGTCAGACAATTACTTGAAATTAAATATTCAGTGTTTAAGATCTTGAAAAGGACAGCAGTTTTGTCTTCATCTCTTATGGTTTGGGGTTGGCTGTTAGACCGCTCTGCGGTTTATTTTGGCTTTCCTTTATCATTTTTTTCAATCTGTTTTTAGAACAGAGGTTGATGGAAGTAAATGAGAGCATAACAGGCACAATAAATAAGATGCAAAGAGCAATAAAATCCCCACAGCAAGATCGTGTTTCCTGGAATACCGAATATAAACAAATGGGCACTGACTAAAGGCAAAATCCAACAGAGCACCGACTTTGTAAACTACTGTAAAGTAGATCTATATATAGGTGACAAAGCCTTTATGTGGACTTTTATATAGTGTAAGCAAAGCTGGAATGAACAAAGTGGAACTGTACCACAGATAGAAAGAATATGCCTTTGTGTATACAGTATGTACTAGTTACTTAGGTGTACTAGTGAAACTTTTCACATGGTTTTGAAATACATTGATAACATGAAACACAAAGGAGCTACAAACAACAAAGATTTAAGTGTCATAAAATATATATATACATAGCTATGAATAGATATGTAATTGTTATTAAACATATCTATATATTGTTACATTTATAAGTCTTGTGGTATGTATATAACGTGATTAGGTATGGCCAAATGCATACAATTATTAATTTTAAATACAGTTAGATTGATCTGTCCTTCCGTCTATGTCAGTCCCATTTATTTCAATTCCTGCCATAAATATTAGTACAAATCTATTGTTAAACATTGCCACCTAGTGGCAGTGGGTTTAGCTGCTTTTTTATTTGCTGATAGGTTGCATACAAAAAGTAAAAACCGTTTAATTCACTGTGTAGCTTTGAGATTTATGTGCGACACTTATAATAAATGAACATATGGGAAATTATAATTAGCACCATAACTCAATGCACATTTAAAAATGTCATTAGTTATCCAGGGCTTAAGTCCACATGTAAAGGTTTACTGTGTATTCCACTATAATTACCCACACTCTGCTAGAAATGTCCTTTCTACACATATAATGCTTGCAGCTCACTGCAAGCTACTAACTGATCTCTGTAAAGGTAAAGCTGTTTTTTTTCTTTTTGTATATATCACTATTACGGAATAATAACAGTGCTGACAAAGCAGCTCTCATTCAGCCACACATCAGTGATAATGCAATCGGTAACCTTTATTTGAGATGCTAAATCACTTGTTGGTTTGCAACTCAAGTTTAGGTATATAAAATTTAAAACTGAAATCTCGTTTGCATATAAGCTTTCTATAGTAAAGGTATAGAAAAATTCAAATCAGAGTTTCTGAGGGCCATTTTCTTATTATATGAGAGGGTGAATGAAGGAAAATTCATATGTCTACTTACCTTTTTTAGCAGCCATGCACCGCCACATGGCAGTATATGCCAATAAGGGTTTGTGGTATATATCTTCATTTCTAGAGCATTTCATAAAGTGTGACATACGTGTGTTTGTGTGTGTGTGTGTGTGTGTGTGTGTGTGTGTGTGAGACAGCGAGCGAGTGACAACATACGCAGTGTCACTGGCAGTATATGCCAATAAGGGTTTGTGGTATATATCTTCATTTCTAGAGCATTTCATAAAGTGTGACATACGTGTGTTTGTGTGTGTGTGTGTGTGTGTGTGTGTGTGTGTGTGTGACAGCAAGCAAGTGGGAACATATGCAGTGTGACTACATAGGAACCAATCGTGAATCACAGATACAATTAATTGATTGACATTTTAAAATGTCATGAATCTAATACTGGTCGTATTATAAACACAGCAAATGTTGCTGAGACCTTGATTCCCCATTGAAGAATCGGTAATACAGATGTTGGGTTAATGAAGATGAATGTGACCCAAATGAGTAAATGCATCGGTGAACATGAGTAAGCAGATACTTTATAAACATGCTTCAAACATCTCTAAACTCGAAGAACAATAACGCAATATATTACACCTTACCGATGCTGTGGTAACTGTATTGGTTTTCTCTTTCAGTCTTTCTTTGCTTAATTTTTTTACCTGGTGATCCTATCAGTAACACACTACCTGTACTAGGGTGATAACCCTGACTCACTGCACTGTTTCCAAGGAGAAGCAGCGTTTTCACCCTGGGACAGGAAGTGTATTAGGTCTACAATACTTCCTCCACTCCTCATCTCCATTACACAAGGGAGAGGTTTCTGTAGTCCTCATGCAGCACTAAAAACACTGTTTGAGACTTCAGTACAGCATTGTCATCTCACTTTAGGAAGTTAGGAACTCGCAAGGATCAACAGATACTTTCTTTTTTGCACTTATGGAACAGATATAGCAAAACACTTTCAAAGATATATTTTACAGACCAAAAGGGAGCAAATAAGAGAAGTTCATAATTAGGGTTTACTAACACTATAGTTTTTCAAACGCAGTAAATGAAAGGCACATCTATAATTTGCCACTTTATAAATATATCCCTATGAAACAAATATCTGTAGAATGGTCAAAGTGAATTCCTGTTGTTGGCCTTAAAACCATAAGCAAAGTTTTATTATATTGGACCTTACCAGTCCTTAAATGTGATGACTACATTAGTTTTTTTCACCTGGTTATCTGACCAGTAAAACACTTGCTGTCCTGGGGTAGCTCCACTCTATGGAAGAGTAATGGAGTTGCCCTTAGACAGCAGCATGGTTACCCTGTGTAGGGGTAGTGTTAGAAGAACTAGAAGATCTAAATGGACTTGATTAAAAATGAAGTCTCAAGGTAATATTTTTTAAGCAGGTACAGCAACAATTTTTGTTTCCCTTTGGTAATAAAGGCTTTGCACAAATAAATAAAAGGCGGCCATTGTAAGCACCCCTGTCACTGTTAAAAGGTTTGTCTCAAGCCTCCAACTTCCCTTTTTGCAGGACTGCTCTGTCTTTAATATATGTCCACATATATGTGGACATAAATGTACAGTATATGTCCACTGACTCTCAGTGTATTATTGCATACAGAAGAGGGCCAGGTGATTAAATTCCAAACAGACAATGCAGCAATAAGATGCTTGGGAGGAGTTGCGGCCCGCCACGACGTGATTGGCCGGTGGCCACACACTACGGAGCCGGTGGGCAGAGCCTCGGCCCGCCCCATCGTGATTGGACAGCGGCCGCACACTGCGGTCCGCCGCCGGGACACCTTACAACGGCGCCCGCAACTTCCCCACAGGGTCACCGTTGCCGCCCCGAGGCCGGGCCTCGGTGGCCTTGTGGGAAATCCGGGCCTGCTTACAGAATCTAAATATGTGAAAAATGTTAGTACGGACCTATGACGTTACATAAAGAGAGATCAAAAAAGAGTGTGCACAAAAATGCATATCCACAAACAAAACCCCCATCCACCAGTTTTTATGTCTTGAACCATTACATAGTATTGGAAATATAACACAATAGTAATTTCCTAGGAGCAGGTTTAAATCAAATGCACAAACTGTGCATAAGTATTAAAAGAGAAATAAAGGCAAACTATGTTTTGGGTCACAGAAGTACATTTACCTGTAGCACCAGCCAGTTCTGGGGGAGCAGAGAGGGAAGGGGGAGTACCTGTGGGGGAGAAGAGGCCAAGAATCACTGCTCTCCACTGGCAGAGCAGTGATTCTTGGTCACATGACTTAGAGCCAGTGTGGGACAATTAAACTGTATTGTGTATTATACTTTCCCCAAGTACTGAGATCACGCTGGAGAACATTTTATTGCAGTTTACACAACTCTGCTCAGTCCTGTCTTAGGTGCAGCCTGCTGACGTGTTTCACCCAATCAAGGACTTAGTCATAGAGGATGTTTTACTCTCTACATACTTCACTTATATTTGTATTCCACAGAATATTGGCTAGGCAGAAAAAAGAAAAACTTCATACAACATTGTTATCCACCGAATACCAGCAAACAGTGTAGAATTGTAGTTAACACACTATTGAGTAGGAAATAGATGTTATTGACATAACATCTCCAAAGGTTGCCCATAGTAACAGCACATCAAGTACCCCAACAGTACACTTATATATTGATTTCCACAAAAATGCCAGTTTGGCAAGAAGTAGGGTGATATCCTTTTTTTTCAGACTGGGAGAATAGCTATCATACAACAAGTTATAGTACTAGAATACTACTGCTGTGGGTGATGGGTCTTAGGGAGTCAGGACATTTTATGTTTCTATATGGCAGGGGGCAGAAGCAAATGCCTTAAGCCAACTAATTTATTGTTGTATTGTGATGCACATTTATGATGCATAACCCCAGTCACATCTTTAATGCACAGAAATGATAAACATTTATACTAAGCTTTGGAAATGGCCATGAAGATGTTAATTAAAACAGTACATTTTGGCGCTAGCGTTGGAACACTAAAATTACCGCCTTAATTAAAGCTAATCTATTTTCTATGTGTTGTAGAGGTTCATCAATGATTATGAACAGACCCTGCTAGATGCTGTCATTTATCTTACTGGGGAATGCAACTATGGAGGAAGAGTCACAGATGAGCACGACAGGCGGCTTCTGCTAAGCTTGCTAGACACATTTCTTTGTGAAGCTGTAATTACCGAAGACGATTACGCATTTTCTCCCAGTGGAAAATACTTTGCTCCAAAGAATGGTACCCATGACGCCTATATGGAATATATAAAAAGTCTTCCTCTCAACGCCGATCCAGAGGTATGCACTCTCACAACTAGCCTTAATAGATGCCAAGGAAAATTACAGCTTATTAAACGAAATAATGCTGTAAAAGTGATGCTCTTATTTTCAGTAATTAAGATTAATATTGAATTGAGTTGTCAAAAGGTTACTTCACTTTTCTAATTAATCTGATGCAAGCAGCCACACTGCAGTATAAATATATGTGCATGCAGCAAATGTTTGCATCACACAGTTTTTAATTGCGGAATTTGTCTGCACTGCAATAGAACTTTTAATGATATTAGGGTCCACTCCTTACGGGTATGCAATGAAAGCACATATATATTGATTTATGACATAACATTTATGATCCTGCAGTCATAGATGAGGACAACATTCAAGACCCAATAAAGCTAAGACAAAAATTAAATAGCAAAAAACGGTTTATGAAAGTAAAAATAGGCATTTCAAACTAAGCATATAATAAAAAATATATCACCAGAGTATACCCTAAGTGAACACTGTATATTGATCGTTAGATCCAGAAATATAAGCAGCTAAAATTATACAAAAATCCTAAATGTGTTCTCTTGTCAGTTGTCAATTTGTCACTGAATGTAACTTCTGCTTAATAATTTCACCATGCATGCAAGTTTATTTTAATCACATTTCCAGTTAAACATGTAAAAGTTATTTTAGTCTATAATAGCTGAAGTGTTTTTCTTTATTATTTTTTGAGAAGCTAATTTATCATGTAACTTAGACAAAGAGGGGAATTTATCAAAACTGGAGCAGACAGAATGTAGAGTAGTTGCCCATGGCAACCAAACAGCATCTCTCTTCAATTTGCTCAGGCAAGATTTGAAAATGAGACAGAGAAGCTGATTGGTTGCAGTGCAAATCTGCTCCAGAATTTGTCTGCTCCCGTTTTGATAAATTCCCCCCAAAGAGTCAGTGGGCAATTGCTCATAAAGAAATACTTCACATAAATAGGTAATTTTATGTATTTGACATCGTCACATAACATCAATCTATTCATAATTTTAAAAACTATAACCTTGTCTCTATGTATTTTAAAGTTGCAAGCTTCTTTCAGTCATCCCAGAGTTCTACTAAAGGAATTGTGTTACAAGAATAATTTCTGTTATTAAAAGTTTGGGGGGAAATACTATATATACTACAATTTTTGTTTCCAATAAGCTATGACTAGGATAACTATATCATATGGAAATCTCTCTCTCTCTCTGTATTGCCAGGTTATAAATCACTGAAAATCAGAATAATACCAATATTAATGTAAGAAATGTACCTTACTACTATTTTGAAATATCCAAAAATGATTATATTGCAGGTGTTTGGGCTGCACATAAATGCAAATATTACCAGGGATCAGAAGGAAACAGCTAAACTGTTTGATTGGATTCTAACAACTTTACCTAAACAGGTAAGGTTGTATTTTATTATTCCAGGTTTTGCATTAAGATATGAACAATTATAAAGAAAACTGGATTTTACAATGCAATTCATATTTGATTCCTTACATCAGTGTTGTACCTTCTTCCTTTGGGCTCTGATAAAAAAAAAAAGTGTAAAACTTGAGGCACCAGATCATTATTATTATTATTATTAGCAAACATTTTACATATACACACACATACACAAAAGTAGACAAACTTTCTTGAAATTAGATTAGAGATCTAGGTTTGGCTTTGTAGTGGCTTCTTCCCCTGGTACCCATGTTTCTAAGCCACTATTATATGTTAGTATGATAAACAGGGGTTGATTTACTAAAGGTGTAGTGTATGTTCACTTTGCAAAGTGAATCTTCACCAAGTTTTGTGAATAAGTTAAAGCTAAGGTAAAATTAATTGTGCAAAATATACCCAGTCATGTGCAAGGAAATTTTTTTTAAAACAGTATTTTTGCTTGAACATGACTGAAGTCAGCACAGCTTCACCTTATTCACTAAGATTACATTGTGACCATGTGAATTTTGCAACGTAAAACAGACCTATTGCCCTTAAATGTAGAACTGAACAGTAGCATTTACCAATTATGACATTATTAATTGTTATCAAGACTCTAGACCATTGTTTCCTAGTGTCATTATTTTAGCAATTTGTAATATCTGATGCTTTCCATGTAATTGTCATTTATTGATTTATAGTGTGTTCATACACACAGTCCCAAATTTGTTTTTGCATAATAGCTAATATCTGTAATATTTAGAAGCAGGGCATCCAGGGGGCATTTCTAAAGCAGCCCAATGTTGTTTTAAATCTAACCATAAACAGCTAAGGACCTTAAACAGTAGTCCAAGGATCAGACAATTTTTAAAAAAACCATAAGTGGCCATGTGTTTATATCTCTAGAAGAGTATTCAGTGAATAGGACATTGTGTTGACTAGGAACTGGTTGCTGGAATTGAAGCAGAAGGTGGATACCTCATTGCCCTGTTAATTCCAGGCTTGTCTTTGATAGCTTTGGAGGGTGTCTAGCTTCTGAATAATTAAACAGTTCTATGTTTCCAGTATTTTCATGTTTGTAAAGTAGATCCCAATATTTGGTGGTCATTATACAGAAGATTTAAAAACCTCTAGACGATTTTCTGAAGTGGACCTCTAGAGAATATTGACCTATAATTTGGAGACCTGTAATCTGTTGTTGCAAAGGTGTAGAAGAACTGTTAATTATATTTCATCTAATGATATTAATATGGTTCCTACTCTACAGTGGCCAGCATATTCAGCTTACCTGCCATCTCTGGAAGCTAACCACGTTGTATATGGTTACTACCACCATATCAATTGTGTGCCTCTTTCTGTGCCATATTTAGTGAAAGTTAAGGGGCATAAAAGCATAGATCATTCTATGCAAATGTGTCTTATCTCAGGGGAAAGCAATGGGTGGCAAAAATAGGCATGCACCTTTTTCCAAGTACAAAAAACACTAGGAGCTGTTTTAATGTAAGACTTTTACATTTTAAGACTCATACATATTAAAGCAACAAAATGTCTGGTAGCTAATAAAATATGTAATAGTCTTTGATTGAATCACAAATTCATCGTAATGTATGTACGTATTATTTTATGTTACCTTTTAAAAACTTGCTAAAATCAATAACATTTGTCTCTATCTGTGTTCTCTCCAAATCGAATGTGTAATTGATGACATGATATGTTGATGCTCCTAGAGCATTATTTTGCGTTATAACAAAGAATACATTTCATTGTAGCTGCATATGCTCCCCCATCCTTCCAGATTCACTCTATTCTCCTAAAAAAATAGCAATTTAAAGGCAGCTAAATGGACTTGTCCCTTTGCTTTCATGATAGAGTTTTGCTCCTGTTAAAAATGTTTCACTACGCTAGGAGGAATGTAGCTTTCAGATAGTGGGGGTTCCGCTGCTTTTATTAAAAATAGAGTCGAAACTTACTTTATTTTGAACTGCACTAAGTCAAATCTCTGGAACCGAGGCACTGAAAAAATGTGATTCCTAACCACTCTGTTACAAAGTGGTATCTTTATATAACTTTGCAATGTCATCTGTCTACTGTCTAGACAAGTGGAGGTGGAAAATCAACATCTGAAGTCGTCCACGAACTTATAGATGACATTCTGTCAAAAATACCAGAGGATTTTAATATAGAGGAAGTCAAGGTACCCATTATGTGTTTCTTGGAATGTGTATGAAACATTGTTATAGAGAAATATTATTTTCAGAGCCTTGTCAGATTTTCAGTCATTAATATGATATATTTAAAGGTTTCTGTGTGTGTTGTCTAAAATCTAACTAATGTCATGCACAAGGGCACTGCTATGGTCTCCGTTCAGCTAGGACACTTTTGGGCATTATTGAAAGAGAAAGGGTGGTGCACAGGACACAACAAGGCTACATTGGGACAAGGCCAAAATAATGGATTCTGTTAAATAGAAATAGACGTTCCACGCTCTACTCGCTAGTGCACTGTTCTACATGGTAGAATTTTTATCACCAAAGAAATACCTAACCACTGGAGAATATTCATCAGCTGCTATAAAAAAAAGTGTGATACTGTAAACTCAAAAATTATTGATCATACATTCAGGTCTCATCATTTAAATTTGATATAGCATTTCACAGGGGCAGACACTAAATGTAAACCATTAAAAAAAATAAAGAATTACATGCAATCTGTCAATAGCATTAACATAATATTTTTCCCCGAATTCCCCCATAATATAGTTTTATTACTTGTTAATACCAACAGTAGACTTGTTATTTTTCCACTTCCTTTAACAGGCCAAGTGACAGTTACCAATGTAACAAACCAAATAACGCTGCTAAGGGTGCTTACAACGGTCAACTTCTATTAATTTCCAATGGCAAAAAAACTGTTGCTGCACCTGATTAAAAATTGTTAGCTAGAATCAGGCATTAATTTGTCTGTCACTTACTTAAATTGCATTTTTAATGTACAGGTCCATCTAAGACATTGTCACAAGACATTGTCACCCTGTTAAAGGAAGTAACAGATAACACATCAAGTCGTTATCAAACTGATTATACCCTTCCCCAATATACTTGGGGCCCTTGCTAACCCTTATGCTCTACCATCATACTATATCTGTTCATTGGCTGGATTTCTTTTTACTTTTAGTGAAAAATAATCCAGCCAATCAGGAAAAGATGACTAAAGTCTTTGTATCTGAACATAGACAGAGATTGCTATTAACACAGAGTTTTCACAGCTGCTATCTAAGGATGGCTAGAGTACTGTAACATGACTCAATAAACAGCTAACAACACCTTCCATTCACAGGTATGGCATAAGGAATAGTAAGGGTCCTCTATTAGTCACTCTGGTTTTTTTATTGATGATGTAAAATTTCCACTAATTTCCTCTTTGGTCTGACAACTATCACTGGGACAGAAAGCAATTTTTACCATAGCAATTTGTCTTAAACATATTGGCTGAAATGTCTGCTCAAGATGCCAGCATCTATATGAAATAAATTCAAGAACATGGGAATCACATAGAAATATATTCTTGGTAAATATTACAATGCCTACACAATGAAAATACACAGCAAGTGTAAGGCCAGTAAGGCCACAGCAGCTTGTGTAAATTGCTCATTTTTGCCTTGTAAATGTAGTAATGCAAGGTATTTAAATTTGTGTGAGTAAATGTTTTATAAATACCTATTGATCCTGCTAGTTTCTGCTCTCTCTGAGGCCTTCCTTAATAGAGTGGCCAACAGCTCCCACTGCTTCAGGACAGTGGTCACCCTGTGGTCTCAACTAATCTATTGCAGCCAGTGCCCCCGGATGGTTGATTGACAGCTACTCTGACCATTTAGCAGCTGAAACTGACACTGTAATTGTAATTGTCACTTTGACTGGATAGGTTGGTCTGTTACCGGAAGAGGAAATATAATGGCAGGATCAATAGGTAACAAAACCATGTTAATGGTGGGATTTAGAAAAACAAAAAAAACTGCTGTGCTATTGCTATTGACAGACTGCATCATATAAGTCACTTTTTATTTTTCCTATAGTTACACTTTTAAATAAAAAAAATACAAGAAGGAAAAGTTGTAATTGATGTATTATTGAAGTCATGGTATTCATGTATCACTAATCCAAGAAACAAAGCAGTATTACAAATTTCTGTATGCAGTTTTGTAAATGAAAAGTTTTGAGCATCTGTAAGACCTTTTCTGCACCTTTCTAAAGTACAATTGGCTTTTTCTTTCTTCCAGAGACTTTATCCTACTCAGTACACAGAATCTATGAATACAGTGCTGGTTCACGAGTTATTGAGATTTAACCGATTGACCTCTACCATTCGCATGAGCCTGCAAGATTTAAACAAAGCCATTTCTGGTCTATCTGCGATGTCAAATGAACTTGATGATTTGCTCAATAGCATGACTGTTGGTAAAGTAAGTCATTTGTGTGCTATAGTAAGGGTATCTTAAAATATGGCTCACCCATAGGGATTAATATGCAAGTGCTGTCATAGTGCATTAGGATTCTCATTACTCATCTTTCTGTCTCCACATTGCAAAGAATCTTTTTCACACTTCGGCTTCCTCATTTCACATTCCCCTGAGACAGCCATGTCTACTTGGTAATTATGTTTTAAACACATATTGTTACCTCTTTCTGTATCAAAGGCCCTCCAGATTTGTATCTTCTCCATTACACCCACAGAAATATACAGTGGGATCTATTACCCATAAAGAAATAAAAAATAGTCTATAATACAATGTCATGAAAAATCTAACCTTTAATTAAATGGAAACCACATGGTTAATTTTATCAATTTGTTTCTAAGAAACAATATAAATAAATTTAGTCTGAAGGGCTACTTCCTAGTTTGTATTCTTTCTATAATTCTTAAAACTTAATGTGGAACTATGGGCAAATGCAAAATAACATATATGTTGCAGTCTGTCACTAGCAGATAATTTTTCTGTTTTTCTGAATTACAATTTTATTACCTGTTGATCCTGCCAGTAAACCAGTTATTTTTCCATTTCCTTTCACAGGATGATAACGCTGTTTGTTCTGCAGTGAAATCTCACAGCAGAATTGTTACCCTGTTCTATTGCATAAATAGTCTTAGATGGACATGTTTTTGTTTTTGGGGGGGGGGAGCTCATACCAATGAAGAAAAGCTGACAGTTTTAAGAACCTTCAGCAGCTTTAAATGATTTGTTCCAACCCCCGGAGAAATGCAGAGAAAAATATAGTATAAACATGTGAAATAAAAAAGCAATTTATATACTGAATACTGTAATTACAGGTATTAACCACTGTGGTAGTTTGGGGAATGTAGCCCATTGGTGAGTGCTAAGTGACCACTCCTGAAGCTGACTTGAGCATACAAAGGACAGTCTTTATTCATCTTCAACATAAATGAAACAGAACAGTTCATGCACTTCTTATAATAATCCCCTTTTCCTAAGCATATGCAGTCCTCAGTAGCTTTCCTCAGCTCCACGTGTCTCAGCACACCTGTTTGTGATACTCACACTGCTCACCTCTCATGAGCACTCACACTGCTCTCTCAGCAGTGTGCCCAACAGGTTCCTTGGGTCACTGACCTTCATGACCTCTCCCAGCCTCCCCTGCGTCCAGCATGCACCCGAGTCTGCTTGTGGCTGTGTGCCTCCTGCACACACACACACCCAACTCCTCCCTCGAGCTCTGGTCCAGATTCCTAATGAGGCTGCTCTCAGCCACCTGATAAGTCCGGGCTGGTCATTGGCAACACCTAGCCCCAGGACTGGAGATTTCATCCCACCCAGAGCTCTAAGAAATCTCCAGATCCCAGCTACAATTCTGAAAACCTGGAAGAATCTGAAAAGCCAGGTTCTTCCTTATAAAATGGTTTACACCCTGGACCCTCTCAGCCCCTCTGGCTGAGAGTCCTAGGTGCCATAGTTTCCAAACTACACCGTCGTGGCATTGCCTAGCACTGGCACTCAACATACAGTTACCAGAATACAATATTTTTCATTATAGTGCTCCTTTAATTTGTACTAATAAAGAATGAGTGGTAACTAAGCACAAAGGTTTTAGTTTATTTGTCCAAATAATAGAGATGCTAAATGCAGATTAAGTTTTAGATTGGGCTTATTCACTTGAGGTGGAGCTATATGAACCTATGGCATGCCACTCTGTGGATCCTAACAAGAGTTCCACTACATTTTTCTGTTGGGATGACCACTGACATGCCAGCCCATGTGTGTTTGAAGCTCTGTCAGGATCCCATTTTTTCCCACGATGTTCACAAGGCAGTTGAGAGGTGTCACCTGACCCAGAAATGCAGATATATGTTTGTCAGTAAATTGTCTTGGAGCTGATAATCTCTTGAAGTAAAAACTTTCAGACACTTCACAGGATGAATTCCTGTGGTGGATCATTGAAAGAAGCAAACTAGTAAAGGGATGCTTAGTCCTTTCTTCTAGTACTCTATAAGTGTAGGTTTTCTGCCCATCTTTGATTATCAGAGATCACTGAGAGACTAGGCCAATAGGCAAGCATGCTTTAACGACAAGGTGCATATCATGATGTATGAAATGCATCACCATCAACTAGGTACTCTTATTTCAATTTTAGTAAAGCCTAAACAATGGTGTTTTTGTCATGATAATGTGGTGCACACATAAGGCTTTGCACCACAACATTATTATGTGTGTTTGCCTATTGTTCCATTCCCTAAATTACCAGAAGTTTGCTAGGATGAGCAGGAGCCCCACTCTGGAAGGTAGTGCAAGGGGAATGGTCCCTACACATGATGCTTGTAGGACAAGACCCCAAAGTGTTGGCAAATTCCACATGGCGCTCCTTGCATGGAATCATTTTTGTTATTGTATCAGAAAAGTATTGTACTCATTTATTTTTTATTTTTTTTCACTTGATTTCCTGAGATAAGTGTAAATTTACTTTGCAAAGTGAAAACTCATATTGAAAATTAACATGATTTCTCCAGTAAATTAGGTCAATATAGTACAAAGGAGTTTCAAATTCTGAGAAATCAACTCCAGTAATTGCATTTGATAACCAATTAAAACATTTCACCACAACTTTTTTAGCGATGGGTGGAGTTATTTTGCTGAAACAAGAAGATTTCGTCTTCAAATACATTTTGTCAAACATAGCCATATTTTACCAGATTTGACTGCTTAGGCTAAAGTTACTTGGAAATGTAAGCCAAGAAGGAAATACTTTTTGTAACTTTACTTGTTTGTCCATTTGTATGAAGGGCTAGGGTTCCTCGACTCCTCGATATTAAATGCCATATTCCTATATAACAAGGGGCTGTTTTTTGGTGCAAAAACACATCCAGGACAGTAAAAGGCTTCCCTTCCCTGACTTTAAGTAACCAAATCATCAATTTGGAGAACTGCAGTGTTAAAATTCATGCATAGAAAACAATTGTTTTGAATGTGTTCTGTAATTAAATGTATTAACTGTAAACATTTAAAAACTGTAAAAATGCTTTAACATTACAAATATGTAGAATGCCTTTATGCATTGTAGGCTTGCATACAATCCTCAATATAATTTTCTCTCTGGAAACCACAGAGTCTATTACCGGTACTTTCATACCCATTGATATACTCAAAGAGTATGTTTTTTCCTTAGTTAGGCAAACCCTTTGATTAATTTGAACAACTAATTATGTGAGAGAAATTAACAAAAAATAGGAATAAGACCTCATCTGGAATATGTAGTTCCCTTTTGGGCACTGGTTCACAAAATGGGTGTTGAACTGGAGAGAGTGCAGAGAAGGGAAACTAAATTGATAAGAGTCATTGAGGAGCTCAGCTATGAGTAAAGATGGGCTAAACTGAATTAGTTCTCTTTTGCGAAGAGGCAATTAAGGGGGGTATGATCATCATGTATAAATACATAAATGGTCCACATAGTGAACTTGGTGTGAAGATATTCACTTTAAGGTCACTGCAAAGAGAGGAGGGCACTCTTTGAGTTTGGAGGTAATATCAAGCAAGGAGAACAGTGGGCAGTGCAGGAGTGATATCACCAAATATCACATAAAACCTAACAAGACTAACAGACAGATGAACAGTGCCTTAGATGATCTCACACTGCAGATATACAGTTATGAGGCTACAGAACATGAAGTAAACTACTATTTTTAGGAGGCAAGACAAAAGGTAAATTTTTTGGTGTGCTGCTTAGGCTAATACTTTTTCCCAGTTTTTTTGGCTAAAATTAGGTACCTCGGCTTATATTCGGGACGGCTTATACTCGAGTATATACGGTAATATTTCTAGATGTTTCGTAAAACGTAACAAAATCAAGTGTACCTTAATTACTATATTCTTTAGAAAGTGCAAGTTACATTTGGAGATTCTTTGAGACCCAGACTAAAGCCCTCACAAGATGTTTTGCCTTTGATCTCATTTAAAAATAGTCTTTCTCTTTTTCATAGGTTCGCAGTGGCATGAAATGTGTGTGTGCTTTTTTTTTGGGCCATTCCAAAATGTCTAATATTTTTTTATTCTTTTGCTTGTAGGTTCCTACTGTGTGGTCAGCTAGATCATATCCTTCCTTGAAGCCTTTAGGTGGCTACATAGCAGATCTGTTACAAAGACTGAGATTTTTCAAGGTTAGCTCTTAGCAGGAACTGCCAAGAATGTCATCTGTACCGTGAAAATCAATTTGAAACGAAAGTAAAGTGTCTTTGCTGCAGAAGTGCTTACATGTGCATAAACAGAAAACTTGGTGATAGAAACTCTTAGAAAAGATCTAAATTTTATGAAAAGTAAAGCAGCTTTGTGATCTCTAGCGTATAAACCCTTCCATGTGAATTAAGAATCTCTGTAGCAACAGCTGAAAACACCCTCATTTTGGAAGACGTATGCCTCATCCTATTCCTGCAATGGGAAATGTTTGCTGTTAGCTTTACTGTAGTGAGACATTATTTGGTTTAGGATATCTGAGTTGTCTGGGCAATAATTTAATACAGTGTTTACACATCAAACCCTTCTAATGAACGCTGCCAAGGGATGGTGGGTGACAGAAAGCTACAATCTTCTCAGGAGCAGAAGTAAATTACAAGTTTACTGTGGTGTGAGTCATCTAAATCCTTCTTCAAACTGTACTATGCCTACCTTCCAGGAGCTATGTGGAGCCAGATGCTGCCTGGAAATTCACTGTTAACCATTGCTGTTCTGGCACAGAATGTGCTCAGTATACTTACAATTATTTTTAATTTTATTTTCTTGTTGTGTCCAACCTCAATATCATCAAGAATCATACAAGTTACAAAAGCTGGAAGACTTGCATTACACATAACTTGCAATGTGTTAGGTTAGATGGAAACTATAGTGTATTTGCAGCAAGTATGCATTTTTAGTTATTGTTACATTATTATGAATCTATTTTTTTTAGTAATTTTGATATGACTCCTTAAGTGTATCAATGATTATCAGTGTATATCTATGATTATATGATTATTTTATTATATGATTATTATTATTATTATTATCATATGCTTAATTATCATTATATAGTTGGTATATACATACTAATTTCTTTAAGTCAGGTAGCAGTCAATATGACGGCCCATGCACACCACTGTGCCCATAGAAATGAATAAAATGTCACTTGTGACATTTCAATAAAGTTCTGCCACAAAAACACAACAGTATCTTAGTTTATTTTAAATCTGAGCACACACCAGCCCACTTGGTCAATTTACCACATCACTAATAGTAAATGACCAACAGAACTGGGCAAATTTGAAAGCAGCTTTTCAGGTGGTACATTGGTAGATTACACATGTTTATCATATTTCATAAAAAAAATCCCTTTTATTCATTCTATTCAATTTAATGTCAGCTTCATCTCCTGATGTTTACCACTCTTTGCAGTGTGAGAGTACATTTACAATATTTCCTTATAATTATAGGTGTAATATACATGCAGTTAACGGATGGAACTTTCAAGGGTAGTACAATGCGGTAGCAACTAATTTAAAATCATGTAACTCAAACATCCTGAGCCTTGACAAACACTCATTAATTCCCCAAGCTGTATGTGGGTATTGTTTTTAGATTTTTATGTATGTATAAACGTGTACAGCCTATCACTGTAGCACCTGAAAAGTCCCTTGAAAATTGGTTCTGAGGATTTTAGGTTACACACACATTTGAATGAGTGAGCTGAATGACTCAATGAAGGAACACATCCTCCCTCTTCTATTACAGTAAAAATGAAGCAGTCCATATCCTCAGTCTATATGTATAGTGTTAGAGTTTCTTAATATTATAGCCCACTACACACAATGAACCATGATAGCACACTGTATTCATTGTGTATTTGTAAAATAAGAACTTTATAGAAATTATATAAAATATTTATTAATCTTATGAACCGTCACAAAATGTGATGAAAACCTTTGGATGAGTCTTACTCCATCAGAAATCTCTTTGATTTGGGTAGACTCCAGGCACTCTCCAAAGGTTCTTACAAGTGGCTATTTCCTTAGCAGGGGATTACCCTTTCTAAGTTCAAGATTCCAATCTGACACAATCTTGACTGTCTTAATTGGATACTTTGCAGGTCAAGCTAGGTAGTAAGGTCATCTGAAATCTGAAGGTCTCTATAAAGATGAATGGAAACTTGCAAGGCAAAGCCATGCTTCTTGAGATTGGTTTTGGAGAACTTTAGCCTTTAAAGCTTATTATTGTCAAATTGTGAGATTCTGTTTATTTTGTCTTTTAGGAGTGGATTGAAAGGGGAACACCAAAAGTTTTCTGGATCTCTGGCTTTTACTTTACGCAGTCTTTTCTGACTGGAGCACTGCAAAACTATGCCAGAAAATACAAGATTCCTATAGACTTGCTAGGCCTCCAGTTTCAAATAACTGATCATGACAATGTGAATATTATTGACTCATCACCGGTAACACTTTTGTCATTTTAAAAAGCTTAATTATGCTGTTTGGTTTTAGTTTAGTTTTAGTGTAGTATTTTGCCATATTGACAAGTTTCTGTTCTTATTACAGTCTGAAGGCACATATATCAATGGCCTCTACATGGAAGGAGCAAGGTGGGATCGTGATAAACACGTGATCAGTGAATCTTTTCCCAAAATTTTGTATGACAGCATGCCTATTGTATCCTTTTTACACATGTGTATATTTATTTTTAACACATAAAAATGACATTTATGGATTTCCTGCCAGAATAAAACTATTAAAGTAAAAATATGGGCAAAATAAAAAAAACATATATGATACAGTCTTTTAATAGAATAAACACAGCCGTTTTTGTTTTTCTGCACACCCCTGTTGCTTTACCAGTTGTCTTTCCACTTCTTTTAACAGGCCAAGTTATCTACCTGTTATCTTTCCACTTCTTTTAACAGGCCAAGCTTTCCAAAAAAGTGTCATAGGTGTTGGGACAAACCATTTAACACTGACACAGCTGCTAACAATGCTTAGATTTTATTTATATGGCTTAAACCATTTTTTAAAAGAAACAAATCTGTTGCAGTTCTACATGTCCACACCTAAGGGCTCCTTCCCATGGCTGTACGCAGCTACACGCAGACAGTGTGCGTCCATCTGGACCTGCATGGTGTGTAGCTCCCTTCCAGGAGCAGGTCTCTGCATAGACATGCATGCTGTACAGATGTGCACTCCCATGTGAATGAGCACTAAAACTGCTCAGTCAACTGGGAAACACCACTGCTGTGGAATTTCACTGCAGAACAAATAGTGTTGTCACCCTATCAGAGAAAGAGGGAAAAGAACAGATCTACTAGTAAGATCAACTAGTAAGAAAACTATGTTATGGGCTGAGGGGTGCTTAGAAAACACAAATTTATATATTACAGATTAGTGACTCAGAAGGTTCTGAAGCCAGAGGCAGCCAGGCCAACTAGCATTTTCAGAAGCAGGTCATCAATGGCAGCCACTATTTTTCTCTAAGGAAAGGTTTACTTTGAATGTCTATAGGAACTTTCAAGTGTAGGAATTCAAAGGGGTAATTATGACTACAGAACATAAATGATGCATCAGGACTATATTCCAGCAATACCCAGATATTTTTAGCCTCCCTTATTAAAGCACCACCACTGATAACTACTACTGCTCCAAATGGATGTAAATCTGCCCTAGAAAATGACATTTGGAAACTAAAAGTTTGAATCTGCTTGGTGGCTTCAAATCAGCAGGCAGCAAAGGCAATTAAATAAATGAATCCCTTATTATTATCTAGAGGGCTCTGAAGCTCATGTCAACTTTTACTTAAATGCTAAATTCTAGGCAGATGCATTGCCTACATTAATGCCACCCTGTAATGATCAATGCATCATTAAATGTATTTTTAAATGCAAGCAGTGTAAGTACATGAAATTGACTTGGTATCAACCTCTACCAGTTCCTGTACAGTAGAGCTGGAGTATGACGGGAAGAAGTTGCACAAGGAGGCAATCTGTTCATGTGCTGACCAGAGGAATGCTGATAGGAAGGGCAAACAGAGTGACAGAGTAATGAACTCATCATGGTGCTGCTTCTCCTTTCACTGCCCAACCACTAACTGGGGCAGGTCCAGAAAGACCTGGGCTCAGAGAAGTGGGTTGAATGATGCTGGCCATCAGACTAGGAACATCTAGCAGCAGAAAAAAGTACTGCAGGGGAGATCTCTGGATTGAAGGTGAATATTACACCAAAAGCTGGCTTTGTTATTTTCTCTTTCAATGGGATATTCATTTGTGTCTTGTTGTTTTTGTCTAGTGTCAAAACTAAGTTTACCTTTGGGACCATTTATTATGTTAAATCCATATTTGAAGTGTAAGATAATATATGGTCAGATCATCACCCCCGACACCCCACATATCTGAATCACAAAGTTCTACCCGCAGACTTGTGTTCATTTTTAATTCAATGCGGCTGTGCGGGGCTCCACTCACACAGCCGTGCTATCTTTTCACATATCCTTTGACAAGACTCTACCTTAAAAATGAAAAACCCTTTAGTAAAAATGTTTTAGGTTACCAAGCACCAAAGCGTTAATATATGCTATAATTTAGTATTTTGTTTGCATTGCATATTTTGTTGTTTGCTACACCATACAAAACTGCCTGCTTATCACAGATTAACATTTAATGTCATCAGTTCATTGTGTTGCAGTTGATTTAATACATATGTGACCGCATTCATACTCTCTGACTCATATTATCTCTTTTTTTGGTGCACATTTAACCTGCGCAATTTATTATGCTATATATTAACTTTCATATCAGCCTGCTGAGAACTTTCCTTTACGAGCTGAAAAAGATATGGCTCATTCCTGAAGAAAACATAGCTGAAATGGATTCCTTCTATCAATGCCCAGGTACATTAGAACATTTTAAAAATGTACAAGAACACATGATAGGTAAATGCAGATTCATTTAAAAGGCATTTGAGTGCTATATTTGTTTACTGCATTGTAGGGTGGCTAGGTAACACAGAATAAATTAGATTAAGCAAAACTATATCCAAAATGTATTTGTTCGAATATATTGTGGAAGGGTTAGAAGCTCTGTCATGTTTTTCTTTCAGTGTGTTCCCTATTTGCTCTCATTTCCTGCACTGGAAACCACACCATAATTAAGGGAAACGTTAACAATAGGAGACCACATCATAATTAAGGGGAATGTTCCCAATAAGAACACAGGTGCTTAAAGTTACAAATGGCACTATAAGTATACTAGCATGTGTGAGCGGGTCCAGAAAGAGGTTGTAACCATTCCACAATCTGTTTAAAACAACAACGGTATACTGAGACCGCCACAGCCGGGACGGATCCCGACATTACTGTCGAGGTCCACCCAGCTGCATGAGTGACAGTGGGCTCTGCCTATTTAGAGGCAGAGCCAGCTGTGCCCGCCTCCTCCACTCAGCGCCGGAGGATCGGAGAGGGGGGAATCCCTGCAGGGAGCCGTGAGTGACAGCCACCAATCTCAGCAAGGAGACGATCGAGAAGTGAGCGAGCGATGTTATGTGTTCGCTCACTTCCCGATCTATTGAGCCGGCGTGTGACAGTTTAATTGTCGCACGTCGGCTCCAACTATGAAAATTAGTGATTTTCACTCACCTCCTAGTTCTCCTTTACTTCACACATTTCCAGGGCCGTCTTTAACGCAGGGCAAAGAGGGCACCTGCCCCAGGCCCAATCAAGGTTGTGGGGCCCAGAGCATCTGCCCCTTGAGCCCGCTGCCCGCAGAAAATTGCCTATCGGATTGCATAGAATAATACGTTATGGCAGCGGCCGCATACGGCAATGCCATAACGTATTGTCCTATGCGATCTGCACGATCGCATCATAAAGTTAGCTCCTCCCCCGGCCCCCGCGCGCATAGCGTGACATGTCACACGGCACGGGCTTCACTGGAGGACGTGAGGCTGTGAGCACGGGTGCCTCACTCAGGACATCCGGAAAGAGGCAGACTGGCATGAGGCGAGGACTGAGGCAGGTGAAAAAATAAAAAAGGAGAAATATAAAGGAGATATACAATTTGTATATCTCCCTGAAAAGCTCAGTCCATTTCTGTTCTGTCCTTCATATATATGTGAATAACATGACACTAAAAGGAATGACAGAAAGGAATGCCCATAGACTTTGACAGGGGAAGAGAATGCCCATAGGCTATAATGAAGCCAAACGGAATGCCCATAGAGTATAATGGGAAGCATAGTATCAGATATTTTGTAGGCAAATCTGAAACATATATCAACTTATCCTTTACCACAGATCTTCCCCGTGTATAGTAACATCTTTTACAATTGAAATAACTTTGGATTTTTCCTGTTTTCTATGGAATGACAAGGGTGAATTACACCAAGAATGCCCATAGAGTATAATGGGAAGAAAGATGGGCCTTGGAGTCGAGAACCATATGGCACATCAAATAAATCTTTAGCAGGCATACTCTCCAAGCACATTAGCAACGTTCCAAATTGAGATTAGGTGGGATTATTATTATTTTCTATGGAATGACAAGTGTGAATGACACTAAGAATGCCCATAGACTATAATTTATTAGATTTAGATTTATTTGAAGTGTCGACTCCATGGCCCATCTTTCTTCCCATTATACTCTATGGGCATTCTTGGTGTCATTCACCCTTGTCATTCCATAGAAAACAGGGAAAATCCAAAGTTATTTCAATTGTAAATGATGTTACTATACACGGGGAAAATCTGTGGTAAAGGATAAGTTGATATATTTTTCAGATTTGCCTACAAATTATCTGATACTATGCTTCCCATTATACTCTATGGGCATTCAATATAGTCTATGGGCATTCTTGGTGTCATTCACACTTGTCATTCCACAGAAAATAATGATAATCCCACCTAATCTCAATTTAGATCAATGCTACTGTGCTTTGAGAGTATGCCTGCTAAAGATTTATTTGATGTGTCATATGGTTCTCGACTCCAAGGCCCATCTTTCTTCCCATTATACTCTATGGGCATTCCATTGTGCTATTCACCTGTCATTCCATAGAAAACAGGAAAAATCCAAAGTTATTTCAATTGTAAAAGATGTTACTATACATGGGGAAGATCTGTGGTAAAGGATAAGTTGATATATTTTTCAGATTTGCCTACAAAATATCTGATACTATGCTTCCCATTATACTCTATGGGCATTCCGTTTGGCTTCATTATAGTCTATGGGCATTCTCTTCCCCTGTCAAAGTCTATGGGCATTCCATTCTGTCATTCCTTTTAGTAGGCCCCTAACATGATTGATAGAATTACAATGCATGATAGTAGAAAGCCATGATTAGACATAATTACCATGG
>NW_017306400.1:76633-77142 GCF_000935625.1 Nanorana parkeri | reverse complement strand
GGGGGGGGGGGGGGAAGAAAATGTTTGCCCAGGGTCCGATCAATATTAAAGAGGGGCCTGCACATTTCCATCATATACTGTATGTTTATTTGTGTACTTGCTGTTACACTTTAATTTCACTGGCTTAGTGAGCTCATACTTATAACCCTTCCACTACAGTCATTTTAATTATTTTTCATTCCCCACAGTTTACAAGACCAGTGCTCGACATGGAGAGCTTTCCACAACTGGACACTCTACAAATTATGTACTCCATGGCCCATCTTTCTTCCCATTATACTCTATGGGCATTCTTGGTGTCATTCACCCTTGTCATTCCATAGAAAACAGGGAAAATCCAAAGTTATTTCAATTGTAAATGATGTTACTATACACGGGGAAAATCTGTGGTAAAGGATAAGTTGATATATTTTTCAGATTTGCCTACAAATTATCTGATACTATGCTTCCCATTATACTCTATGGGCATTCAATATAGTCTATGGGCATTCTTGGTGTCATTCACACTT
>NW_017306400.1:66061-76109 GCF_000935625.1 Nanorana parkeri | reverse complement strand
GGGGGGGGGGGGGGAAGAAAATGTTTGCCCAGGGTCCGATCAATATTAAAGAGGGGCCTGCACATTTCCATCATATACTGTATGTTTATTTGTGTACTTGCTGTTACACTTTAATTTCACTGGCTTAGTGAGCTCATACTTATAACCCTTCCACTACAGTCATTTTAATTATTTTTCATTCCCCACAGTTTACAAGACCAGTGCTCGACATGGAGAGCTTTCCACAACTGGACACTCTACAAATTATGTTCTCAGTATCAACTTACCAACAGATAAATCTCCAAATCACTGGGTGAATAGAGGGGTGGCTTGCCTCTGTCAACTGGATTACTAGATTTCTGTACAACTATATAAATACCTGTTTTTCCTTCATTATTTTTTTTTTACCTGTCACACACAATGCTGGTGCTTGATAAAGATTAGAATCCCAGGACAACTTTCATTTCACAATATGTGCCTGACCATATAAATCATGGATAGAAAATACCAAATCATTCCAAAATCAAGATTTAATTTAAAGTGGACTGATTTTTACAAGATGGAGATTTGTGAACCTTTGGAGGTCTGATCAGTGTTTTCTGCCCTAAGCTCCAAGACATCTATAGCTTGTGGTGAAATCTGATGTGCTTCCCAATGGTGCCCTACCAGCCTGTAAATAGCTTTTGTTAAAATGTCCTACAATCTAGTGTGATTGTGTCTTATTTATAAAAGCCAAGCAAAACAAATGACAAACGCACTCAACAATTTGTCACCAGCTATACAGTAAGGTGCACACAAAATGGGATTTGAACAGTAAAACAGTAGAAAGGTATCATGGCACACTCACAAACCAGCATGTAAAACAACTTGTCTCACCACTAAGGTTAATAACAAAGGTTTGCATACACGTCTTCTGCAGAAAATGTGAAAGCCGCACAGCCGCGCCAAAGGCACCTCTTATAGTGCGGTCCTAACTCTAAACTATGAGAGTCTCCATCTTGGAGCACATGGGGGCAGAAGATTTCAAATTGGGTGCAGGTTTGTCAGGAGGAAGCCAAACCTCCTTAAAAGGCACAGGAACACACAAGGGATCCCTCTTGTATGTCTTGGATACACCGACAGTGATAAAACTTGCTATTATTTCTGACTCTCTTCACACAGAAGCTTAAAATATGAGTGGAAACCCCTCATAGTGCCCACAGCAGGGGTGCAGACCCAGATACTCAAATGCAGACATTTCACAAATAGAGCCTCTGGAATATATAAGAAACTGTCAGGTCTGAAATATCAGCTTTGTATGGACATACCTTTTGAAAGGCTCATTCATATAAATAATAATATATACGACACTAAGTTCCATGTATTAAGCTGATAACTATATTCTAGACTATAAACTTTATTGGGGAAATGCTTATTATTTTTATTAGGCATTAGTTTTCTTGGCTGTGGGAAGCTCATTGTGTGCACCCAGAGCTCTTGCCTTTTTTGATCACCAACGCCACCACCTTACACCTGTATTTACTACCATCTTTTCCTACTGATACATTTACAGCAAAAGCCACACCGTGGGCCGTAACCCTTGGGAAAGCCTAACTTGTGCTGTAAAAGACAGACTCTTACATGGCATGACACAATTAACACTAGGCAGAAACGTCTTAAGGACAGGGATTTTCCAAAACAATTACTTCACATAAATGAAGGAATGTCATTTAGATTAGTGTGAGTATGGGGGGGGGGGGGGAAGAAAATGTTTGCCCAGGGTCCGATCAATATTAAAGAGGGGCCTGCACATTTCCATCATATACTGTATGTTTATTTGTGTACTTGCTGTTACACTTTAATTTCACTGGCTTAGTGAGCTCATACTTATAACCCTTCCACTACAGTCATTTTAATTATTTTTCATTCCCCACAGTTTACAAGACCAGTGCTCGACATGGAGAGCTTTCCACAACTGGACACTCTACAAATTATGTTCTCAGTATCAACTTACCAACAGATAAATCTCCAAATCACTGGGTGAATAGAGGGGTGGCTTGCCTCTGTCAACTGGATTACTAGATTTCTGTACAACTATATAAATACCTGTTTTTCCTTCATTATTTTTTTTTTACCTGTCACACACAATGCTGGTGCTTGATAAAGATTAGAATCCCAGGACAACTTTCATTTCACAATATGTGCCTGACCATATAAATCATGGATAGAAAATACCAAATCATTCCAAAATCAAGATTTAATTTAAAGTGGACTGATTTTTACAAGATGGAGATTTGTGAACCTTTGGAGGTCTGATCAGTGTTTTCTGCCCTAAGCTCCAAGACATCTATAGCTTGTGGTGAAATCTGATGTGCTTCCCAATGGTGCCCTACCAGCCTGTAAATAGCTTTTGTTAAAATGTCCTACAATCTAGTGTGATTGTGTCTTATTTATAAAAGCCAAGCAAAACAAATGACAAACGCACTCAACAATTTGTCACCAGCTATACAGTAAGGTGCACACAAAATGGGATTTGAACAGTAAAACAGTAGAAAGGTATCATGGCACACTCACAAACCAGCATGTAAAACAACTTGTCTCACCACTAAGGTTAATAACAAAGGTTTGCATACACGTCTTCTGCAGAAAATGTGAAAGCCGCACAGCCGCGCCAAAGGCACCTCTTATAGTGCGGTCCTAACTCTAAACTATGAGAGTCTCCATCTTGGAGCACATGGGGGCAGAAGATTTCAAATTGGGTGCAGGTTTGTCAGGAGGAAGCCAAACCTCCTTAAAAGGCACAGGAACACACAAGGGATCCCGCAGGAACCTTTCTACTGTTTTATTTATAAAAGCATGGCAGCAGCATATGGCTATCAATGCTAACTGCATACAACGCTAGACACTGCTAAACAGAGCCTTCTCATTGTGCCATATTGATTGTTCTTGCCCATCAGCATTCTCAGACCTCACCTTGCTGACCATCCTTTTATTTAACGTTCACTTCCCAAATACTAGTGAAGAAAATAATTTGCTCTATTATCCTGCTGTTGCTGGGAAAAAAAGATAGATGACTACTCTGTTGCCAAACTGTTAGATCCTCACTATGAAAACAGTAATTTTTAAAGCTGTGAAATCTAAATTAGGATATTATCAAGCTACACTGTGCAAACAGATGGCTGAAGCACCCCAAGACATACAAAAGACTAACCCCTGTCAAAATGAATCCTGAATTCTCCATAATTCTTGTCAACCTCTGGGTGAAATTAATGCATCTGCATGCAGTGAATAATATGGGACCCACTGCAACTTCCACACTTGCCTTTCACAGCACCATACATATTACTTGTCTATTTATGACTGCCTCCCATATTACTTGCTGTATTCGTTAAAGTAACAGCTTGCTGTAGCAACATATATCATAAATAATTGCCTTTTATTATATATATTCATAAAATTATGTTTTCAGCTTGTTTATCCTGCTTTCCATCTCAGTGCTGCTGATCTCCTCTAGCTTTTTTTCTGTCTATGGCTGAACATCATCACTCTGGATCAGCTTCCTAATAGTGACAACAATGGACCATGCCTGTGCCATGCTGACCGCTTGGAACCTCCATTAGAGGTTAAATGTTAAAGAGTTACTGCGCTTAACTACCCTTTGGTCAAATAAATATCAACGAGCTGCCAGCACTCTAGTATTTCTACTGTTCTAGTGCAAATAGTTCATTTTTAGTGCAGCTTGGCTTTTGACAAAGTCTAGTGACGTAATGTATAATGCAGAGTTTGGTGCTGGAGAGGTGCCAGGACAGGAGATCTGAATAGGACTAAGTGCACCTGCGATTCCAGGATTACCCTATCCGTGTCTGAACAGCTGCCCTTGCTGGTGTTAGATAATTCAGCACGCGCTGTCATTGTATCTTGGGTTCATCAAGCAATCTGTTCCTGCATGAAATACATTGGTGAAGGAGGAGTGAAAGAAGTTTATTACCAATCCCTATAAAGGGAAACAAACATATCTGACCTTAACTTCAACCTTAAACTGACATTAAACCCTCAGATTTTTTAACATAAAACAATACTGTAATGTGTGCCTTACTGTAATCCATGGTTGTTTCCCTTCTCTTTGCTGCTCTTCCTTTTAAATCCTCATGTCTTCTCATGCTTGGGAAGAACTTCCCTTTTCAGCTCAGGGCCTCTTCCTGTAGTGCTGGCTCAGGTTTCAAGCCTATACAAACGTATACACAGACACCGTGTATCCATTCCTGAGACAAGGCAGTCTGCTGCAAAACAGAAGTTCTGCAGAGCATGATAACAGATACAGATTTAAAAGGAAGAGCAGCAAAGAGAAGGGAAACAACCATGGATTACAGTAAGGCGCACATTACAGTATTGTTTTATGTTAAAAAATCTGAGGGTTTAATGTCACTTTAAGGACTATTTCCAAAGGTGAGCAAAATCCCAAATAAGGGTGGAGAGAGCACTAATTGAAGAAAAGTATTATAAAGGAACCTTTTTTCATTGTGAAGAGATAAAAAAATGTTGAAATCAAAGCAGATGTTATCACTATGAAGTTGGAAATGTCATATATAGTGTGATACTTTTTTTTTCTATAAATGTGTATACATTTTACACTGTCACATACAAATACTTTAGAGCACTGTTTTCAATTTTTTTATGGATATGCACATATATAGATATAATTGATGTTGTATATTTGAGGCACAAAAACACATTTGTATGTTGATTTTAACATTTAAGGAGATCTGTGGGGGAGTATAAACACTATTGGGTTTGTTTTATTTTGAGGTTGGGAGTGCTGCACTAAAAATTAACTAGTTCCTCTAATAGAGATGCCTAATAGAGAAACGCAATTGGGAGACAGTTGTTACTCTATAACAGGAGGTGTCTGAACAAGGGCTTTCATAGCAGGATAACAAGGTGTTATTTTAATGAAAATTGCTAATTTAAAAAAGATTACAAAACTTTTGACATGACATTTACATGTTAAAGCTTATATGAAATATTACAGAGTGGGTTTAGATCTACTTTAGACTTACTTAGTTACTAAGACTTACTCTAATAGTTTAGATCTCTATATATCTAATCCCTCCAGTCCATCCCATAGCAAAACATAAACACCCTATAATCTTTCCATTTGCACATTTCTAAACACATAAAAAAGATGAAAAAAAAACATTGACTTCTCCTTGCGTGATACAATTTACCAAAACGCAACTACAGAACAAAGAAGACAAAAACACCCTTCAGGATGTGATAGTGGGCCATCACATGTTGAACGGTCTCTACGTCTTCTTTGTAACATACTTAGGTTATTGATTACGGGATTGCTTGTTGATGTGATCTGGACTAAACATGTGAGAAGAATTGACATCTGATTTATACACTCTGTTTTATTAAATGGTATCCCACGAGAAGACGGCGCTGTTTCTTTTATCTCTTTCCCTATCCATGTCTGAACAGCTGCCCTTCCTGGTGTAAACACATGCTAATGAAGATACACTTTAGGATCTCTTGTGGCAGCCATCAGCGTTAAGTTTGCAGTTTGAGGCTTCATTTCTAAATACAAAAAAAATGTATTTTCATTATCTAAAAGACACATTCAAAACATTTTATAACTACAATTGATTAAATAAATGTGTGTGAATGTTTTCATCTTTCAAGCATAATGTTTCTAAAGAGAATATATCTGCTACTGATCAAAACTCAACACAGGGAGCTAAGTTATCTGTGCAAACAGGGCACATACATGCATGCTAGATGGAGTCATCATTACCATATGAAGTTGTAGCTAGCACATTTCCTCCAGTGCTATAAGTAAATTAATCAGACTTATTTGTAATGATCAGATGTAGAGTTTCAAGAATTTTCATTATAATCAGTGGTAGTCCAAGAAAGTAAATATTGCTAAGGAGAGTTGACACCCGTTCCCCCTTTTTTATATTCTTACTATGAGTTATTTGATAATGAGAGCCTTTTGATTTCCTACACTTCCTGTGTTATAAGTTGTTCAGATCTTTCTTGCAGCATTTTTGTCACAAAAAGTAAAATAAAGGGAAGGAGTGGTGGTAATATGGTGTGATATTGAAGGTGTACCTTTGACATGAGGGGTTGCAGGCTGGCAGATGGTCTTAACTGTTGAAAGCACCAAACCCTATTGTTGTATCACCCAGTGCAAATATATCTGTCACAGGCCATCCTTTTAGAACAGCAATTAGAGCAGTGAAGTGAGGAGTTGTCAGCTAATAATCAGTAGAATATTCAGTCATTCTCCCAGTATATCATATTAAGTATTATAATCTGCTGTTTATTCATGTTTCTGTGCCATGAATATGTGATTTACTGAATCTATGACCTCAATAATATTTCTCCTGCATAATTATGTTCCAGTCAATAGTCAGCGTTAAATAGATTTGTTTTGTGAGCTATTAATTTAGCATCACAGAATTACCAATATTTACTATTATACATTTTTGACAATGATTCATTCTTATTCATTATTATTGAAATGAACCTTACTTTATTTTTTACTATATACTGTTTGAAACTGCAGGTACAGCAACCAATAAATTAGAAAGTGTTTCAATATTCCTGTGGGGTTTTTTTTTACCGCATGCGGCTGCTAAAAATACTACATATAAAAAATATTTTGATAACTTGAGGAATGCTTAAGAGAATGAGCATAAAAATCTAACCATTGCTATGCCCGTAGTATCAATGCTTACATTTCTAGGTTCATTCCCTCCAGCAGTCTTTTGAATTGCAACATTGTATCTCCTTACCAACATGTATTTATTCCATATGAACTTCAGCTCAGTCGAGTTGCCTTGATGCAGAATTTTCCCCATTCTCTCTGTTCTGTTTTAATGAACCTATTTAAGAACATTGGACCAGGAGAGAAATTACACTAAGGACATTTATTTTTGCCCCATTCTCACAGCAACTGGTTAACTTTCATAGAATAAATTTACATGCAGAATTACATTATAAATGGATCCCTTTGTGTTCTACTAAAGCCATGCGATTACAAAGTCAGAGCTGACATAGTGATCACATGGGTTTGTTAATAAACATCTGCACCTAGAAAGAAAACTTTTCTTAAAGTGAAACTCAGGAAATAACTATTAACAGTACTGGACCTTATTTGTGTATTACTCAGTTGTAGATCCTCAAATCATCTCTGAATTGGTGCTGACATTGTCTTTCCTTCTGGAGGGTGGCTACTTTTGTTCCCCATTGTCACTGTGTGTGTTGTAATGTATTCACCACTCCATTTATTTGTATTGATATTGTAGTCCATCACAGGAGTGAGCTTGGAGCGGTGTCTACTTTACAACACACACAGGGACAATGGGCAGTAAAAGTAGCCACCCTCCAGAAGGAAGGACCGTGTCAATACTAATTCAGAGATGACTTGACGATCTACAACTGAGTGATACATAAATAAGATACATTTTTGTTAATAGCTAGGGTGCTTGAATACATTTTAAGATTTAACTCTTGAGTTTTGCATCACTTTAAAAGCTGTAAAGAATGTAAAAAAATAAAAATCTGTAACCCTATGGGAGTTATTTACAACCCATTTCACCTTTCTTCACACAAAAAAACTTACTTTTACCATCCACTAAAGAGGCTCTGATTTTATGTACTTTTCTAATGGATACCCACACCAAGGGTATATTTTTAAACAATTTGCAGAGCCATTTATCCCGTGTAATTGATCGCACATTGGTTCTGTGCAACGGAGGCAAAAACTAATGTAATTAGCATATTTTCTTTCCAGGTTGAATGCGATATCAGGAAAACACTGCATTATGGCCATTGATTAGTATTTATTTTCTATGCTGCTGAGCTCCATCTAGTGGCCGGCCTTGGTTTTCCTAATATTGTATTCGACCTGAAAAGAAAATATGCAAATAACATTTGTTTTTGCTTCCATTCACACAGAATTAATGTACATGCAATTTTTGCAGGGGGAATAGTTCTGCAAATTATCTGTAAAAAATAAGTCAAGGCAACCGAAATGAGAAAGCTGGTTGGATGACCAGGCAAACGTCTTCAAGAAAAATACAGCAAGTCCAGTTGCCTTGACTTATTTTTTACAGATATACCATGACCTGGATGAATGAGAACATTCACAGACAGTTCTGAAAATTGTTTATAAATACACCCCTAAGACACATACTTGTATTATACAATCATGCAGCTGGGTCACTTCTTTTTTACAGACTAAAACTGAAAACAATGGTCTATTAGCCATAACAATCCAACTGCACATATCAGCTTTTCCCCATCTTTAATATCTTGAGGTCACTTGACTGCTCAATAGCCATCTCACTACTACTATTGGTCAAGGCTTCCTATAGTTTGTGTGACCATCATCTGTGTGTTTTGCCCTCCTTCTCCTACCTCAAAGTCAAGTGACATTTGAAACATTCCTCATATGTATGTTACAATGTCTGGTTTTGCATGCAAGTCTATATCATAAACACCTCAATGCATTTTCCTCCACAGGCTTTATTTCCATAGCTGAAGCATTTTCTCATCCACTTGTTTTAAACACCATGTTCCAGATCCATGTGTTACTGCTGATCTAATTATAGTTACTGAATGTTATTTTCAAAGTTTTGAAAACTGCATTTGAAACTTCATATAAAATGCATTACAAAGTAACATTTATTTTGTGATTTTATTTTAGCTCTATTTTTCTCTTTAATAACAGGTCTTAAATATTTATGCAACTTCTGAAATTTATAGTTTGCTTTTTTAATATTCTTAGAGTTTTGCTTTTGTCTCAATCTGCTTGATTACAATTTTGATGGCATGTAGAGGGGTTTGAATTTCTTTTGCATTGAGCTTTGCATTGCTGCCCATTTAGGAAGCTTTGCTCTCTGTGTATCATTTGTCCTGGGAGGATTGTCACCAGGACAGATAGCGAGGAGCAATCAAAGAGTTAACAGTTGTCACTGCAACAAAACTAGAGGGGAAGTCATCCAATGCAGACACCCGTTCAGATGACAACTGTCTAACTTGGCATTCCCTCTCACTCCTTCTTGTGTCACTTGTGGAACAGGAAGTGAAGGGAATTCTTCCCTACGGGACACAGGCAGTGAAAAAACCCCTCAGATTTTGCCCATTTTCCTACTCTATTCAAAACATAGAAAGAGCTTCATATCAACTTTCATCAAATAATGTGCCTTATCCCTGTCTCAGTTCAGCATTTACTATGAATTCTCTTGATTTGTGTCCCTGAACATTGACTTTCCACTCACACAGTATCTACAGGTGAAACTCGAATAATTAGAATATCGTGCAAAAGTAATTGCAGTAAGTGCTGCAAAAGGGGCCCAAACCAAGTACTGAGTACATATGCATGCTTGTACTTTTCAGAGGTCCGATATTGTTCTATGTACAATCCTTGTTTTATTGATTGCATGTAATAATCTACTTTTTTGAGGTTGTGGATTTGGGGTTCTTGGGGTTTTCATGAGCTGTAAGCCATAATCATCACAATTATGACAAATCACGGCTTGAACTATCTTGCTTTGCATGTAATGAGTCTATCTCGTATATTAGTTTCACCTTTTAAGTTGCATTAGTGAAATAAATTAACTTTGCACGATATTCTAATTATTTGAGTTTCACCTGTATACTTTACTTTACTTAAGCCAGCTCTCTAGGCTTTACAATTTCTGAAGCTATACCATCATCTCCTGGAGCTTCAATCCTTTTCAGTCATTTGAAGGCAACTTCATACAATGAGAATTTCAGTTCTATTTTTGGGACAAAAAATGTGAATTCATTTTCATTTTGATTATTTTTTTCTTTATATTAATATAATTGATATAAAACATCAAGCCGAACATTTTTAAGGCCTGTGTGGATAACATCATAACATCAGTTTGAGGCGCTTCTGAGATGTATACAAATTTATTGAAAGGTTCATTTGACCTGCAGCTGACCTCCTTATGACCTTTCAGAGAAGAAAAGTACCCTGAGCAGGTTCCTGGTCTGTGGCCAGTACTTGATGGTATCTCATAGTTCCAGTGCAGAGGGCACAGCAGTCAGCATG
>NW_017306400.1:54149-65979 GCF_000935625.1 Nanorana parkeri | reverse complement strand
AAGGAACCTTCGTCCAATAACACCAGGGTCTTTGTCCGCTGAACACCAGTGACTGGGGGCGCTTCACTGAACACCAATGTAAAAGGGCCCTTCGGTGCTAGTAATTAGCAATTTAAAAGATACAAAGCAGGAGTTTAAAGGAATGCCACTATATAATGAAGTTAATTATCAAGAGAATCACACACAATTCATATGGTTGGTCTTTTTGGACGCACACTGGAAATTTGCAGTATTATATGGATGTATTAAGTTATTAAAAACAAGAATGATTTCAGTCTGTCTATAGTTTGCATGTGCTAATATGTGCTAATATGTAACTGTTGTAATTAAACACGCATAGGCAGTGCAGTGAAGACTTTGTTTGCTGAATTATTTTCTCTAACAAATTAAGCAGAGAAAGAAAGAAAATCCTCATTCTCAACCATATATTCACGCATAAAAGCTTTTCGGTGTTTGAAATGGAGCATTGTTGGATGAACATGATAGCTTTTTGATGAGTTTAGGCAAGATATAATAAAAAAGGAAATGAATTCTTAATTCTTGCCTTGATGCAATTAGTCTAGGCATTATAATTACAGTTTTTTCACTGTTACTAATGAATCTTGTGATTATAAGAACATTTCAGTTTTCATTAATCAAGAAAAATTGAGTTTAAATTATCCAGTTATACTGCATAACCATATTATGGTTATACATCTGCTTATAGTTGAGTGCTATAAATATATATGTTATGCAATTAAGGTAGCTCTACGATTTTCATTTTTTTTTTTAAATGGGCAGCTACCTTCTCTAAAGCAAACATCAACAGCTTTCATTATAATAAACGTATAAGAGTAGATTATACCCTAATCTAGTGTTGCATTATACAAGACAACAATCAACATAAAAGTTGTATTTAGGGTCTCATTTTGGAACCTTCTCACACTCCATTACATACTACATCACACACATACCCAACTCTTATAGTATGGGTTTTTCGGCACTATGAAACGAGGATGAGCTAGTGTGGACTTGCAAATATACAGTATTGTAAAGACACACCAAAGAATATGCACTGTGATTATGTAAACATTTCACAAATGAAATACTCTATCTTATTTTTTCCCTGGACATCTGGTAGATTTTAATCTTACAGTATGTGGTAGGTGTGCCTTTTTAAATTTGTGCCAAAACAGCCAGTTAAAGAAGTGTTAAACTCTCAATATTGAATCCAGATCAAACAAATATACATTGCCTAGCAAAGCATGTCTTCAAAATGTTGTCCAAGCATTTTCTGTCATCATGTTTCTGAAGAGTTGGCTCCAATTTTCTTACCTACTCTTCCCTGAACTTCATGTCCAGTACAAGATCACAAGTGAGAGCACAGTCTCCAACAGCCGTCCATCTACTAGCTTGGAGAAGAGAGGATGAAAGACGGAAGCAGGGAGGAGGGAAGTGGTTTGCCTTGCTGTGCCTGTGAGTTTGTGGAGACTACAAGCTTACTAGCACACACAAGTGTGGCTCATGGGACCCTACACACACACACACACACACAAATACAAGGTAAAACCCCTAGTTATAGTGACCTAAGATGCTGCTTCTTCAAAGCCTTTGTGTGCAGCCCTCATGCAAATGTACAGCATTGCTTAAAAATCGTCCCAGTTGCCCACTGCACCCAAATTCCAATTACTTGAACACTGACAGGTATTCTATTAAAGTCATTGGAGTTCAGGCCATGCATGCACTACTGGGGAAGCGAATGGTTAGAAAGATTTTCAAGTTCTACTGTGTGGATTGTGCAACAGAAATTTCGGAGAAGCAGCATTTTGGGTAACAGTAACCTATTGCAAATATGATAAATCGCACTATAAGATAACATTGCTGACAGAGTTAACGTTGTGTGCTGATAACTAGAATTAAATACACATAACATATTTACAAAATTGTCACTACCACTAAAACAAATTTAAACCCCTGTTAAGGAATACCTTTGCTCCTGTTTCAAAATGGGGAGCTGTTGAAACCAATTTTGCCTGCATGTTACCTATTTTTCTTGGAAGAGTAGATAATATATCACCCAATGTGAGGCACCCTCAAGGTGTCTGAGACCCCATCATGCTAACACTACAGCTTATATTGTTCAACAAATTGCATCATGCACTAAAGAAAAATCATATGCTGACAAATTAAATAAAGCATTTGTTGAAAAAGTACTTACGCAGGGGCTCCTGCTTTAGATAGAAGCCAGGTAAAGGTTAATTTTAAAGTAACACTAAACTCAGGAGATAAATCTTAAAAAGGCATTTAAGTACCTTAACTATTAACAAAAATGTACCTTACTGTATTTGTGCAACACTGGGCTGTATAGCCTCAGATCCTCTCTGAATTAGTGCTGACACTGTCCTTCCTTCTGGAAGATGGCTACTTTTGTTCCCCATGGTCCCCGTGTGTTGTAAAGTAGCCAACACTCCAGACTCTCTCCTGTGATGGACTACAATTCCAATACAAGTAGTAAACTAAATGTGAGATTGTAGAACATCACAGGAGTGAGCATGCAGCTGGCTACTTTGCAACACACGCAGGGACCATGGGCATCAAAAGTAGTAGAAGGAAGGAGAGTGTCAGCACCAAGTCAGTGATGATTTGATAATCTACAGCTGAGTGATATACAAATAAGGTCCAGTTTTGTTAATTGTCAAGGTACTTGAATGCATTTTTAAGATTTACCTCCTGAGTTTAGTGTCACGTTAAAAATAAAAGTCAAGATCGGTATATAACTTCATCTGCCTCTTTTGTCTAGATCTGCTGATCATATTTACATATCGTTTTCACTGAAGACAACCTTTGCTTATGAATTTTCCCATTTGCATATTTTTTGTTGTGGCTTTCTATCAATCCATCTTTTTAGCCTCTTACTACTACAGATCATACTAGTCATGCATAAATAATGTCTTTGTAATCTTGATACAACGCTTTTACTTTTTCACATGTTCTATGTATTCAATTATTAAAAAGGGCTGTCTTTTTCCTCAATAGTGTGCCATATGTAAATGATGGATTGTTGAAGTATAGCATAAGTTTTAAATTCTGTTTGATTTTATATAAAATATGCCAGCGAAATTACTGTTATACAAACATTTCAGGGAATACCAAGTGATTACTTTCTGGAGTGAGAGGAGCAGCAGATGTACGGATATTATTATATTACTGTTTTCTTTATAGGGGAAGTGGGGGAGAAGGAGGACAAGCATTCTCAGCCTTGTCTGCACTGTATAATTAATATGCACATTTTCAATAAGAAAACTGTGTTTTTCAAATAAAAGGAAAACTACAATGGTTTTGGGTCAGTGTACATTTTTTTTAAGTAAAAAAGGTTTCCAACTGATGGTTCTTTTCTGTTTATTAACTACATGTACACAATCTTTATTTAATGAATAATCTTTATTTAATCATTATTTAATGAATAATCAAAGGATTCCCAGAGCTAGTGCCTTCCTGCTGCTCAATGTATCTTGATTCTGTGTATAAGAAGTTATGGACACCGGCACTCCAAAGTAGAAAAACGTATTTTATTGACGCATCATGCAACAATACACTTATTGCAACGTTTCGGGGTCACACAGGATCCCCTTCATCAGGCAGATGAAACGTTGCAATAAGTGTATTGTTGCATGATGCGTCAATAAAATAAGTTTTTCTACTTTGGAGTGCCGGTGTCCATAACTTCTTATACTCTGCCCGGACGGTGGCCATCCGTCGACTACTGATGCACCCAACCCATTTATCAAGGATTTAGCGGTAAGGAGTGCAATGGGTACACTGACTATTATTGATTCTGTGTATGACCCGATCTTGGCTGATGTTCTCCTCTGGTTCCTGCTCCTGGCTTGTTCCTGACAACGCTGATTTCCGTGTTCCTGCTCCTGGCCTGTTCCTAACAACGCTGATCTCCATGTTCCTGACCTGGCTTGTACAACTACCCGATCCGGCTCCTAACCTCGGCTTGTTCCTGTTTATGATTTTTGTTTGCTCCTGTGGACACTTTTCTTAATAAAGTATTTTTAACTAGCACCTTATGCTTATCTGGTTTCTGGTTTTCAATGTGCTCTTACACAGTGGCCCTGATATCCTTTTTTTGGGATGACTCATTTCCCTTGCAGGGTCATATGCAGCCACTAGTTGTGCTAGTAAACTGTGTGGGTCTCCATAAAGACACAGGCACAGAAAGGCTCCCTCCTCCAAGCTATTAGATGGACAGCTGCTGGAGACTGCACTGTTCCTTTGTGATCCTTTACTGTATAGAAAGTCCTGTACAAATGTTGCCAGTACAAACATCACATAGGACAAATGTTGCCAAAGTTACAGGGCCTCACAAGGTTGCTCCCACAAAGCAATACAGGTCACTGTATTGCCTTGTGAAAGGGACCCTGTGAGACCCCAAAACATTGGCAATAATTGTCTTATGTGATATTTTGAAGAATAAACACAGTCTTCTTTGATCTTCAGTCAAGTGCTGGTGACTCTTCTTCTTTTATCATGGCATTCGTTGCGTCATCCGTTGCGGTCAGTACTAGCACTATCTTCTTATATTGGTCCCAAATCTGTCTTGAGTGTTGCCCAAAGCTATACTATTTGTGTATCTCACAGGGGCAACCTCTGAGAGGTTAAACAGGGTTAATAGGACTGCTGGAGATAACAGAAGAAGTGTGAACTGAACATAGAACATCTCTGAATTTGGGCAGAATCCACAAGTATTTGCATGTTTGCCTGTCTCAAACAGATAAAACAAAGCACTTTGAATGGGATATTTAAGAGAGTATATACTGTACGATTTCACATACACTTTAAAGAAGTTCAACAGATCATTTAATCTGAAGTTATCCACTTTCTGCTTAAAAGTGAAAAACCTCTTTAACAATCTTTAGTATTTTACTGTATAAAATATTGTTTCTAAAGAGGCTAAAAAAACACACAGAAAAATGTCAAACACAAGTATCTACAATCTTCCTTTTCACTGATTGAGAAATTATAAAAGTGTGTTCCCAAAGGTGACTTTATTGTTGCAGTCATTAAGCAGAAGAGCAAATAAGATAAAGTTTGTCTTAATAAAGCCACACAAATTTCAATTATCTATTATTTACATATAATAGGCTTCTTAAGTTGGAAATGTTGAATTATAATTGCATTTCCTTTAATTACTTAATTATAATTAAATCAAAGGACACCGGGTTAGTATTATTATCATGGCAAGCTTTTGATCCTTTAAATGTACACAATTAAGCAAAGGTATCAAATGTAACTGTGGGGACCAACGCTTTGAAGTCAAGCAGGATAACGGATGAATGCAAAATGAACAGATATGAGCAATAATTTAGCTATGCATGGGGAAGTAACTATTGTGATATTTTGAAACAGCAATGATCTTTATTTCACAAGATGTCAAGGTAGAGGAGAGAAACATGTGGCCATTGCATGGTGAGAGAGTGACCTCAAGTGGCCAAAATGTAGACAGAACATTTTTATTTCTTTAGTATTAGTTTATTATTTAGCTTTTTTTTATTTTCTTTATTCCCGACCCCCTTGTTTTTTCTTGTTATATTAAAGAAAACTCTGAAACTTTTTGAAACTAAAAAAAAAACTCTGAAAAGTAAAAAAAAAAGTATATAAATTATGTTTACTCATTCATCTTTTTACTCGAGTTTTGAGATCTACTCTTTTACAGATGTCCTCCAGAAAGCACTCCTTTTAAGGCTGCTGTAAAACTGTATGTCTCCCTCCACCTGCTGCTTCTGTTACATTAAAAACTGCAATAGAAGAAGATACTGATCCTTGGAGCATGGTGGTTTTAAACTGTGGTCACAAAAAAAAATGTATATAGTCTCTCTAAGGAAACTTTAAAAACAAATTTTAAAGTGACACTAAACTCAAGAGAAATCTTAAAAATGCATTCAAGTACCTTAACTATTAACAAAAATGTATCTTATGTATGTATCACTCGGCTGTAGATCATCAAATCATCTCTGAATTGGTGCTGGCACTGTCCTTCCTTCTGGAGGGTGGCTACTTTTGTTTCCCATGGTCCCTGTGTGTGTTGTAATGTAGCCACTGCTCCAAGCTCACTCCTGGGAAGGAGTGATCATTGGGTACTAGAATGCATTTTTAACATTTAACTCCTGAGTCTAGTGTCACTTTAATATTATCCCTTTTGCTTTTTGCCTTTGGTTATAAGATTATTGAATGATGTGTACCGTAGTGTAAAAACATTATCTTTTAATTCTAATATCTGCAGTTTTCCTTTGTAAAATACCCTTAAGGATCAAGTTAGAACTCAATAAACCCTTATGCTTTGGGACTTTATTTGAAGATGCCCCAGAGAAACTGGGTCTGTGTTTACTACTATGGCGGTACAATGGTAAGAGGTTCACACAGCAATTAGCTGAAACAGCCATGGGATTGTACACAGAACCTCTTTTGTTCTCTGTTCTCCTCCCCTCTTCTTTATTTATTCTGATGTTTCCATTGGTTATAGAGTATGGAGATCTTCCCTAGCAACCAGAGATAATGTCATGCTAGTTTTGAGGGCTTACTGTTGGAAATACAACAGCATATGCTAATGTACTTTTATGTCTTTCGGTTACTAGATGGCGCTGTGGTGCAGTTTTGGTCTCTATGCTTATGTATGCTTGTCTGTTTTCCTCTCTACTATGCTGTATTCCTGTATACAAACATGTAATGTCCTGCTAAGCAAGTAAAACTTAATTCCGCATTCCTTAAGATCTCAGTGCTTCATCTAAAACACATAACAAACAGGTTATGGGCCCAGACACAAAACAGAACACTGCGAGTCAACAAGAGCTACATTCAAGCTGCTAAAGATGTTGAGCAGTTCAGATATGAAATTTGCAATCAGAAAGCTCAATAGCAACTACCAGCTATGGAGGTTAAAACTTGAAAAGCTGCTTAGCAAAGACAACTTATGGCAAGTACTGGGTACAAACAGAGGGAAGTTGTAAGGTGAATCTGCCCAGTAAACCAGCAAAGGAAGCTGAGCAAAGTGAAGCTGCACAGGAGTCAGAACTAGAAGTGGAACTCACAATGGATACATCAGGTTCCTTGTTGAATTCTGCTGAACAACCTGAAATTATCCACTGGGGAATACCAGCCTGCAAGCTGTTATATACTGCTAAGACAAATAGGATACTCGAGCCAACATCGTGGGAAGATAACCATCCACTATCTAGGGAGATAAGACTAAGTCAAAACTGGGAACCTCACAGATGGAACGTGCCTAGCTGGAGAAGAAGCACACAAGGGATGGTGCATAGCACAGGGGCACAAGTACAGAGAGAGCGCACAGTGGAACGGGCGGGACTGCGGGCGCACAGGGATAAATTCACAGGGGAATGCGTGGCACACTAGAAGACGCACACGGTAATTAACTTATGCAATGGGAGATGGGCGTAACATGGCTACGGATGCACCGGAAGCCGTGCACAAGGAATGCACAGGGGAATGTACATTGCACTGGAACACAGGGAGCCAGGTAATAAACACAGGGAAGCGAGTGCAAAACATACAAGCAGGGTAGGAAAACCAACACACAGGAAATAACAGGAAACTACAACAACCAGGCACACAAGGAACGAGCAAGAGGGAATAGCCAACAGAGAGATCACAGGGAACACAGGAGTAAGTCAGGAAGCACAAGATTCCAGGGAAGCACAGTAAAGAAAGCAAATACAGGGATCAATGAAGGTATAAGAGCATGGGGAATCACAGGCACGGGGAAGTTATCAAACTCAGGGATTCAGGAAGGTACAAGAGCCCAAGAAATCAAAGAGGGTCCGGCACAAGGGAATAGACTTGTTGCTCGAACCCAGAGCAACAATACACAATACAGTGTATTACTGCAAAAAAATAGACCACAAGCTATACTATCAAACTGTTTCGTAACTAGCCAACTGTTTTCGTAACTAGCCAATTTATAAAAAGTTGAGGGGTTTAGGGTTTTTTGCATTAGTAAACTTTCCAATTTAAATCTGTTGTGGTTGTTACTTTTAACATTCAATTCAGGCATATTACTGCTAGAAATCAGGTGTCAAAACATCCCAAAAGGGTTTTTTTCTTTTAAGCTGAAATCAAACAGATTGGGGTGCTGATTCTGTATTTAAGCCAGGTTAAATGTAAAATCTAAAAAAGAAATGATGCATGCAAAATGTGATGCCAGAATATGGTGCCTCTGAAGCTGTTTGTGACAACTGAACTGTTACGTAACGCCACATACAGCTTACAGGCATCTCCCTAGCCTGTATTAAAAGGAATGGTCTTTTTTTCTTGTCACGCTCAAAAATGCAAAAAAAGGAGGACCTTCTAGCCACTGAACAGTATTTTACAATGTTTTCTTTTTTTTTATTGGTACCTGTCTCCCATGGTATTACTCATATCCACATGCCCTTTGTTTGAAAATTCCTTGGCCAGTAGCCTTGAAAATCATCAGAAATTATTTTCAATATTCATCCCCATTGGCTTTAATGAGGCTCGGAATAAAGTTCGCAATTTCCAGATTTTAGAATGCATTGGAAGAGTTCAACGAACGTCCCTTGAATCAAACCCAGGCTCATTCACTCATTCCGTTTATGGGAATAGGGAGGTGTGATGAATGTGTTTGATATAATGCGAGGTAGTTTAGGTGCACATGGTTCTTGCACTAATTATTTTTTCTTTCAAACGATCAGCAGTGCACTGCAAATAAAATCCAGCTCCAAAAACAGATGTACAGTAACAAGTGAATGTTGAACATTGAGAACCCCAAACTTAATAATAAGCTCTATCAATATAAAATGAAAAATGAAAAACTGCAAAATGTCACCCCTCAGCAAAAGCCCGCTGTTTTTAAAGGATAGCTTTGCTGCAAATAAAGCATAAATAATAAACAATATACCCAAAGAAAAAGTCTTTTTTTTTAAAGAGAAGCCTTTGCTCAAAAAATATAAACTCAAAAAAGTTTATTTGAGCTCAAAAAGGATCTAAAAATAACCTCAATCAGCCACAACAGAATAATAAAGACAAAAAAATATTATGAACAAAAAAGAGCAGCAAAGGGGTTGATTGGCCAACGAGCTGGCAATCATAATTAAAGTAAAGTGTTCTAAGTTACCCTAATCTCTACCTATGCAGTTTGTCATTTGTGCTCCCCCTTTGCTAAAAAATGTTGTTTTGGTGAACCTTTCATAGCTTTATTCTTTGTTTCCTTTTTTGTTGAAGCAGATTTTGAGTTCATCTTCGGTACACAAGATATTTCCTTTTTTCTTAATTTTTTTTGTAAACTTCCTTTTTCAAGTTCGCCAGGTGGCCAAAGGTGCAAAGTGTTGTAAACCAGTAACATATGGTTGGCACCTTTATCCTCAGATATTCTACAAATTTTAGTTATTGCCTGAGTAAAATTTCTACATACAAAACTTAACTTTTTTAAAGTGCTTTTATTTTAGCCATCTTTGGTGCCTTAAGAGTTGGTAAATGATGGCAGTTACCAAACAATCGTGTTCTATTTTGTTGTTATCTAATGTTTTTGTTGTGGGTGATTCTATCAGGTTGTTTCTTCATAAGTCAAAAACAGACCAGTAGAGTCAAGCTGCTGGATTATCCATCATACACTAGATAACTCCATTTGTTTCTCATTTCAACTTGACTCTTTTGCAGGAAATGTCCAGATGTCTCTAAAAGTAATTATTAACAGCAGCTAGTAGTGCCCATAAGCACTGGACTGACGGTGTGCAAGGCCTTCTATGTACTTGGTGGACACTTTGACTTTGCAATGCAGATTCAACTATGCCTCATTAACAAAAGACAAGAGGAGGGGACTGTACGTATCCCTATAATCAATTGAGAATCATTTGAGCTTGTAACAGTGGATTTTTTTACAATCATGAATTTCATCAGGGCATTGCTGTGCACTTTTTTTGTGGATCACTTTTCAGTTACCTGTGGTATTTCTGACCTGTGACAAATGGCAATTGCCTTAGGAAATGCACTGTGGGTTAATGGTATTTGTCCATATGGATGCACATGATGTTTCTTATTTGATCAGGGCCCTTGTAAGACCCAAATATTCAGTGAACTGTGCCACATCAGCAGAATTAGAAAAAATACAATTATTTGATATCACCCTCAGGGTAATGGTGTGTATTATAGGTTTAATATAACTCTGTTTGGCCTGCTACTTACCTTGGGAGAAGTATATTGGAAGAGATGACCAGAGTTTAATTCCAGTGTGGTGTGGATTTACAATATCATAAGCCACAACAGCACTGGGCATACTCCAGCCTTCCTGTTGTTTTGGAAACATGGCTTCTTGCTGATATATCTACTTCTACTTCCTCAGAAGTGCTTTTGGGTTGCACCATTCCCCAATAGATTAAGGTGTACGTTTAATAAACTGTGATAAAACTAGCTTTATCACGAGTTAACTTTACTCAGCAGATCTCTTTGTTTTTCTCGGCTGCACAGAGGCTGTTTAATAACCTGCGAAAAGAAAACTTATCTCATGTAACAGCTGTGAAAGGCTGAGATAAGTTATCTCAGTGATCAGTTGAGAAAGCAATGTGGGGAATGTATTCTGAGCTGCAAAATGACATCCTTTGTGATAATCTGCAATCCTCCTGACAGGATCGTAGTTTAAACAAAAAAAATCAAGCTTGCTCCTGTGATGGACTGCAATCTCAATACAAACTAGTAGTCCCATCACTGGAGCCATTTTTTAAAATGTATTTTATTGTTTATCCGATTAACCGATTAATCGAACTTAATAATCGGCTAACTAATCGATTTCGAAAATAATTGTTAGCTGCAGCTCTAAGCTAAAGTACTGGTACTAGACGTGTCCTGAGCCTGCCGTGATTCTATGCCCTAAATGTCACAGTCTTTTTGCTTCTATAGCCAAGCAACAGGGTACTCATCTGCAACACTCCAAACACTAGTGGCAATAAACATCACCCCAAATTTAAAAATGGGCCAATACCTGGTCATCATACAGCCACATGCGGATTTTCCTATATGTGAGGTTGCATTTCAGCATGATAAAACTATGCAAAATAAGCTTTGATTGTGTTCGGTCGGGCTATGCCCGATGCACATGTTGATGTAGCTCCTCCCTCTCATTGCACTGCTCAGAGGCAGAGCAGACAGATGTAAACGAGCGCCGGTCATTGGAGCAGGCTGATGCATACTGCACTGGTGCCTGACAGACCGACTCTTATTTACATCTGTCTGCTCTGCCTCTGAGAAGTGCAATGAGAGGGAGGAGCTAATTTACATTGGGAGCCCGGCTCGGTCTGTTTTATTCAGTGCCTGCACTGGCAGATGGGGGGCTTGCAGGCTGAATTTGGGGCATGCAGCTTTGGTCACACTGCCCAGTAGGACCCATGGTGTGCAGGAGCGGCACAAATAGGTGCACTGAGTCAGTTTGAGCACCAGTGTCGGCAGGAGACCGAGTTGCATGCATTTTTATTATTCAAGAAACACTGCGCTAGGAGTGATCACGTTACAATTCACATTCACACTGACCAAGCGCAACTTGCTTGCCATAAGAGAGTTGCATGCATTGTCTGACTGTGGCCCCTGACTGAAAGCAGCAGCTTGAGAGAGACCCTGAGGAGCTTGAGGCTGGAGTCATCCCTTCACATTCAAGGTAGGAGTAGCTGTGTGGGGTATATGGCGGCTCTGGGGTAGCTGTGTGGGTTATATGGCGGCTCTGGGGTATCTGTGTGGGGTTAATGGCGGCTCTAGGGTATCTGTGCGGGGTAATGGCGTCTCTAGGGTATCTGTGCGGGGTAATGGCGGATCTGGGGTATCT
>NW_017306400.1:52614-54090 GCF_000935625.1 Nanorana parkeri | reverse complement strand
GCGGCTCTGGGGTATCTGTGCAGGGGTTAATGGCGGCTCTGGTGTATCTGTGCGGGGGTTAATTTCGGCTCTGGGGTATCTGTGCCGGGTTAATGACGGCTCTGGGGTAGCTGTGCGGGGTTAATGGCGCTATGGGGTAGCTCTGCGGGGATTAATGGCTTCCCAGCCAATAGAGTATTGTCTTTGAGAGACCAGGAAAAAGCTGTCAGTGAGGTGGTGTTGTGGTTCGCCTGTGAATGGAATTGGTGGCATTTGCCAGAGTTGCTAGAGAACTGTGAGCGCTATTTCGGGAGCACTGACTTGTACAGGGTGTGGAGGATGGTTGGGGAGGTGAAGATCCACTGAGGATATTATAAGACTTCTCTGTAGCAAGCTTCCTATATTGTTGCAAAGTTTGTATGTTGGTTGTTGAAAAGCTTGTGTGTTGGCTGTAGCCCTCCTTACTTACTGGTGGCTGGCACTGCCACTCAATTGTGCTTCCGGTTTTGGCTCCACCCCTGGAATGCAAGGGGGTGGGGCCTGTTGGGGGTCATGTGATTGGGCGGCTCAGTCTAAAATGCCCGGGCCTATTTTTTGTCCCAGTCCGGGCCTGGGGGTAAGCATATGCTTTTTTTTCTCATTCTGAGTCTCCAAATCCAACACTGCAATTTCCAGCTGTTTCCTTTAACAGGCAGATATGTCTTCCCTAGCTGCTGGAATGTAAGACAAAATATGCACCCAGTCACCTCCATGCCCAATGTCTCATTGCCAGCTTGGCAAAATAACTGGCTTTACATCTGCTCCCGCTCCAGCTGGTGGAGTATAATGATGAGCTGAACACACCTGAGCATTAGAACATGGAAAATAATTGTGAAAAAAAAAGGGAACACCGGTGACGCAGAAGGAGGAACACCAGTGACGCTACTAAAACAAACAAAAAGAAAAGACAGTGCATATACAGTACAGACAATAATACTATATACAGTACAGAGTACTGTATACAGCACTAACATGCTGTATAGAGCACTGATACCAGTTATCTTTCCCGACACTGCACTATACTACACTACACTGTACTACACTACAATCTATCTCTAACTCCAGCAACACACTACATAAGGCTGCGGTGTAAACAGCCTTATATAGTGTGGGCTGGGACTTAGCTATGAGCCATGATTGAGCAAAGTCATCATTACTTTGCCCAATCATGGCTCTTACAGTGCACTGTGCCATGTTTTATCCAGGGCTCTCACAAGGTACAGTGTGGTGCGCAGTGATACCCTGATAGCTCAAATGCACGGACTAGCAATGTTCAAACTAGCAACTGTTGTTCGACTCGAACATTGAGCCCATCCCTAGTGGAGTCTGGCCCCCTTCCACAACTCACCATTCTGGGATGGTGTTGGTGGTTCTGCGCCACGTCCTGCAACTTGGTGACAGTGACAGCTCAGTCACTTCCACCCTCTCCACCTCAATGGTTTAATACAGTGAGTCATA
>NW_017306400.1:31613-52602 GCF_000935625.1 Nanorana parkeri | reverse complement strand
CCTACGCAATGGCCCAGGGAAAATGCTGTCATTTGCAGCTGGTATGCCTGGGGCACAACAGACAACATGGGGCAGAGATTCTGTCAGTTTTGCAAGGGCAGGCCAATTGGTGGCTAACTACACAACACCTTGTGTGAGGAAAGGTCATGTGTGACAACAGCACCAACCTGTCCATCCTTTAGCAGGTAAAGTTCAAACATGTGCCTTGCCTGACATATGTCCTCAACCTGGTGTTGCAGTGGTTCCTAGTTAGGTACCCTGGCTAACATGATCTTCTAAGGCAACCCAGAAGAGTGTATAGCCACTTCAGGCAGTCATACCCAGTGTTCATCTGGCTAAAATTCGACCACGACCACATGATATGTCTTCTGACATGGTTGTTTAAAAAATGTGAAGCTACTCACTGAATCAGTTAAGGTTAAATAATTTGTTGCCAGATGAAACATATTAATCACTGCAGAAATTATCCAATAGAAGGCTCTTACATACTGTATTTGCTTAGCTAAATCCAGAAGGTGACCATTTTTTTGGCCAGGCACAGTATTTAAACCATTTAACCAGCTGCACCACAGACACTAAGCCCAAAACTTAGTGATAAGCAAGATTTATTGTGAACAATGCAGGTGACAACCAAGACAACCAACAACACAAGTGCAATATAAACACCTAACAAACCAATATATACAATTTATGCAATACAAGAAAAGGAGGTGTAGCACCCACCACCTTTTGCGAGGTGGCTACTAGAAATTTAGTGATTGCCAGAGCTGTAGACAGTCTAGTTAACGCTAGGTGTTCTGGCATTGATTGAACCTGCCTGAGTGGAGTGTGACTCTGCTGCAGTGTGGGATAGGCAGGGGGACACTGTGAGTGTGTGTGCAGTTCACCAGCCAATCATTGGGGTTCTTACAGCCAGGGCTGCATGCTGGGATAAGGCATATATACTCCAAGGAATTGCCATGTGCTTGGTTCTAATCTGGATCCAGCCATAGTTTAGTCCAGGTCGGGGTGCTGTCCAGCCTGCCCCCAGGCTAGGCCTGAGGCCTGGAGGAGGGAGTACTTGAGTATGGAAAATGCTCTGTTAGGCTTCAAGGCTGGTGGAGGCATTTGCTGCTAATTGAGGAGGAGAACCAGGGAAGCTGATGGCTGCTGGAGGAGGTGCCTGTAATATACTGTAGAGGACCACAGGAGCAAGTCTGGTGTCTTTCCTACTGAAGATCGGTGCCAATCCCTATTTAACCTGTGCTGCAAATGGATCTACACTGAAATACTAAAAAGGGACTGGTGAGTCTGGAGTCTGTGTCCGTTCTACCCTGAATGTCGCGGCCCCTGTACCCTCTCTCCCAAAGTGAATATGGAGGTGATTGGAACACCTGAATCCAATGATTTGGAGGGGTGTCCCAAAACTTTTGGCAATATAGTGTATATGTACACCCAACATTTGTGGTTTAGCTACATTAACTTTGTATAGTGATAAATCCCCAAATTCCTTAAAGTGATATTTTTTTCAACTATTTAAATTGAGTCTTGTCAGACTTACTTGTTCTGCCTCCTCCCCTGTGTTCAGACTTTTCCTTTTTTTCTGTGCCCTCAATAAGGGTGCTGACTTTCATTCCACGGGTGGCTCCTTTCTCTTGCTGTGTGCTAAGGAGTCACCCTGTAATGTGCGTCCCGGGCTGTGGACTACATCCTGGAGTGATATAGATGGGCAGCAGAGAAGAGTAGTTGAGCTGAAAGAGTTAGAGTCAGCTGTTTGGAAACATGATGACTGTAAGTGCTTGGGCGAAAATGTAAAGAAATACTTTGTTGGCCAGTGTATATTTGTTTTCTATATAAAAAAATTAAAAATGTAATACTACTTTAAATAGGGAAATACAGTATCTAATCTGGTAGCTATAAGTTTGGTGTAAATTATTGTATTGGTATTCAATAATGAGATAGCACATAAGCACAGTAGTTTGTGGGAGAAGTAGGGGGTTTAAATGACTTAGGGATGACTATCACTAGAGCCTGTAGGGACTCCTCAGGGCACCTACCCATCTGTGCAAAAAACATTTTTAAAAGATTGCATAAATGGGCCAAATGTTCTGGCATAAGGGAGAAGCCAATGAGGAAATATTTTTTTTGCAAATATTGTATAGTGGGACATGAGTTCTCGGAATAGGATTTAAGATTGCATTGGTTGGAGTAGTCAGCTAATTAATCTGCTATGTGTTGGGAATTAGTAATGTTACTACCTTTCTTTTCTAGTAAGTAGGCATTCCTATATTTTGGTTAATTTATGTCTAAATTGTTTGGCTATTGACCGATGCCTTTTTTTCATTTTTTGTTTACATGTTATAATCCATTGGGGAATGTTATGAACCATTGGGGAATGGTTCATAAACATTCAGTAAAGCTTTTAAAGTATGTAAAACCATCTATGCAGTATTTTAATGGACGTTTCCCAAAGAGATACACATCTTTGGGCAGTAATATGACTCTCCATTGTTGATCTGAGAAATTCTTGGAAAGGTCTTGTTCCATTTTTATCATATTAAAAAGTTTTTCCATATATGGTACTTGCATGTATAGATGGTAAAGGAAAGCAATACCTTTAGCAGATTTGAGAGAACCGTTATAAAAAAAATAAATGATAGTTTTAGTTATCAACAGATCTTTTTGAGGTTTACAAGAGAAATAGCTTTTTTTGCAAGTATTGCTTAGAGCTCTGATATGCTTGTTGTGGTGCAGTACAAGATTTGAGAATATCTGTTATAAAAGTTCTCAGATCGTATTAATACCCTGTAGCACCTAGTTTTGTAGTATTCCCAAATAAGGATGCATATTAGAGGGAGCACAAAAGTATTGGGACACCTGCCTTTACACGCACATGAACTTTAATGGCATCCCAGTCTTAGTCCGTAGGGTTCAATATTGAGTTGGCCCACCCTTTGCCACTATAACAGCTTCAGCTCTTCTGGGAAGGCCGTCCACAAGGTTTGGGAGTGTGTCTATGGGAATGTTTGACCATTCTTCCAGAAGCGCATTTGTGAGGTCAGTGACTGATGTTGGACGAGAAGGCCTGGCTCACAGTCTCCACTCTAATTCATCCCAAAGGTGTTCTATCGGGTTGAGGTCAGGACTCTGTGCAGGCCAGTCAAGTTCCTCCACCCCAAACTCGCTCATCCATGTATTCATGGGCCTTGCTTTGTTGCTTTGACCTTAGTTATGTTGGAATAGGAAGGGGCCATCCCCAAACTGTTCCCAAAAAGTTGGGAGCATGAAATTGTCCAAAATGTCTTGGTATGCTGATGCCTTAAGAGTTACCTTCCCTGGAACTAAGGCGCCAAGACCAACCCCTGAAAAACAAGCCCACACCATTATCCCCCCTCCACCAAACTTTACACTTGGCATAATGCAGTCATGCAAGTACCGTTCTCCTGGCAACCGCCAAACCCAGACACATCCATCAGATTGCCAGACAGAGACGCGTGATTCGTCACTCCAGATAACATGTCTCCACTTCTCTAGAGTCCAGTGGCGGCGTGCTTTACACCACTGCATCCGACACTTTGCATTGCACTTGGTGATGTAAGGCTTGGATGCAGCTGCTCGGCCATGGAAACCCATTCCATGAAGCTCTCTACGCACTGTTGTTGTGCCAATCTGAAGGTCACACAAAGTTTGGAGGTCTGTAGCTATTGACTATGCAGACAGTTGGTGACTTTTGCGCACTGTGCGCTTCAGCATGCCCTGTCATTTTACGTGGCCTACCACTGCGTGGCTGAGTTGCTGTTGTTCCCAGTTGCTTCCACTTTGTTATAATACCACTAACAGTTGACTGTGGAATATTTAGTAGCAATGACATTTCATGGATGGACTTATTGCACGGGTGGCAACCTATCACGGCACCACCCTTGAATTCACTGAGCTCCACAGAGTGACCCATTCTTTCACAAATGTTTGTAGAAGCACTCTGCATGCTTAGGTGCTTGATTTTATACATCTGGGGCCATGGAGGTGATTGGAACACCTGAATCCAATGATTTGGAGGGGTGTCCCAAAACTTTTGGCAATATAGTGTATGTGTAAACCCAACATTTGTGGTTTAGCTACATTGACTTTGTATAGTGATAAATCCCCAAATTCCTTAAAGTGATATTTTTTTCAACTATTTAAATTGAGTCTTGTCAGACTTACTTGTTCTGCCTCCTCCCTGTGTTCAGACTTTTCCTTTTTTTCTGTGCCCTCAATAAGGGTGCTGACTTCCATTCCACAGGTGGCTCCTTTCTCTTGCTGTGTGCTAAGGAGTCACCCTGTAATGTGCGTCCCGGGCTATGGACTACATCCTGGAGTGATATAGATGGGCAGCAGAGAAGAGTAGTTGAGCTGAAAGAGTTAGAGTCAGCTGTTTGGAAACATGATGACTGTAAGTGCTTGGGCGGAAATGTAAAGAAATACTTTGTTGGCCAGTGTATATTTGTTTTCTATAAATTGTTTATTGAAAAAAAAATTGAAAATGTAATACTACTTTAAATAGGGAAATACAGTATCTAATCTGGTAGCTATAAGTTTGGTGTAAATTATTGTATTGGTATTCAATAATGAGATAGCACATAAGCACAGTAGTTTGTGGGAGAAGTAGGGGGTTTAAATGACTTAGGGATGACTATCACTAGAGCCTGTAGGGACTCCTCAGGGCACCTACCCATCTGTGCAAAAAACATTTTTAAAAGATTGCATAAATGGGCCAAATGTTCTGGCATAAGGGAGAAGCCAATGAGGAAATATTTTTTTTGCAAATATTGTATAGTGGGACATGAGTTCTCGGAATAGGATTTAAGATTGCATTGGTTGGAGTAGTCAGCTAATTAATCTGCTATGTGTTGGGAATTAGTAATGTTACTACCTTTCTTTTCTAGTAAGTAGGCATTCCTATATTTTGGTTAATTTATGTCTAAATTGTTTGGCTATTGACCGATGCCTTTTTTTCATTTTTTGTTTACATGTTATAATCCACATTTTAGGCCTGAAAATTACTAAAACCCCCAAACATTATATATTTCTGAAAGCCAACACTCTGTAGAATAAAATGGTGGCAGTTGCACATTTTTATGTTGCACAATATTAGCGCAACTCCTTATCAAACCCCACAATTTAGTGAAAAATGCACCTAAATGTCCTAACCTTTTGAGTGCATACATGGTATAGCAGCTTGGCACAAAAGCAGGATAATCCCTTATTGCACATGCCACAGAACTTAGGAATCACTTTTTCTTTACTTCAGGTCCTAAAACAAATGTGGAAGCAGCCCAAAGCCACTAACTTTATAATTATATAAGCATTAGGGAAATATATGATTCAATAAAGACTGCACCTTATCCACTGACTTAAAAGACTAGAGCCTTAAGCCCTGCACCTTGTTGTTTTCCCATGTATAACAGGTTAAAAAAGCTACAACAGAACAGCTGCATTTAGACAGCACGTTTGCCAATATTTAATCATATTTATTGGATAGAAGGGGAGGGTTAGAACTAGGGATGCACCGTTACCAGTTTTTCAGCATCAAGTACGAGTACTACTATTTTTTTCGGTACTTGCCGATACCGAATAGCAATACCGGCATCTCTGAAGATCTTCCAGCTGTGAGAATTACAACTTAACTGGATCTTCTCTGACATGGTAGCTGAGCGTCAGTCACAGTCTTCTAGTCACACCTCTAAGAACAAGATGTTCCAGATGGGTCACAGTGATAGCAGATGAAGTATTTTGGAGTGATCAACCCCTTTCTCAAGCCTTACTACTTATGGGGATGTTGCAGTTTGTACTGTATAATGCTCTGCTGTGGTGTGTACAGAATAATGACAGGGAAACAACAAAAAGATTAAAATAGGCCAATGTACAGTAAAATACAAATAAAAAAGCCATGGAAAACTCAGGAACAATAATATAATAAATAAATGCTGTGTACAATTTAAAAGTAAATAATAACAGTGGGATAATCATAACAACCAGAGAAAATATCTGGTTTGGCCACAAGATGGCGATATGAACTATAGGAGTACATTGCAAACAAGTGAACAGATACATGAAAGGAACATTGAAACACCAGAAAAGAAGTAATGAATTGAATAAATATAAGTATATAGACACAAGGGATTATGTAGCAAATGTGCCAAACTATAGCATTAGTTAGACATAAATATTACATTAAAAGGAAAGGTACAAAAATAAAATAATTTTATATTTAGAGAATTAATTTATCTATAGTATTAACAAAAATCTGAGTAAGAAATAGTAACGTTAAAAATAATAAAATTATGAAAACAGCTAAAAATCGTAATGATATAACGGTTGACTATGTCATCAAGAGAGTTTTTGGATTTATACACTAAACATTTTAACCTCCATGAGCTGAAATTAAGACCTAGATATCATCAACAATATTTTAAGATCATTTTAGTATGCGATTTTCAAATATCATTCATCATCCTGGGGATTAAAAAATTATTGTTAACCACTTGAGTCCCAGGCTCTGCGCTTGTTTCAGCGATGTCTTGGTTTTGCACATATTTTCTTTTAGGTCTTGTAATCTACCCCAACATATTATACATCTTGTTTTTGGACAGATAGGGCTTTGATTTGGTATCAGTTTTGGATATCTATTTTTTCCTTAATTTCAACATTTTTTTTTTTTTTAATTATGCATTATCTTGCATTTTTTTCCAACACAACTTTTGTGTTATTTACGCACAGTCATTTACACACAGTAATGTAGAGGAATGGTAACACTAATATTGCTATATTGTGATGCACTCAGGGGGAAATGTGCATCAATTGTTAATGTAACAGTGAGATGAGATTAAGTGGGGGTTGAACAGGGCACAAATTAGCATGACAGTGATTTTTTTCACAGGTTTGTGATCACTGAAAATCAAATGACATTGTGTTACCTTTTTTATTTTTCCTTTGAACATTTGTTACTTGCATAGTGAACTCAAATGTGGTCAGATCATTTGACATCATTGATGCAACCTGGGAAATGGATACATTTTGTAAGGAAATTTATATATATACCGATCAGCCATATTAATATGACCACCCACCTAAAATATTGAGTAGGTCCCCTTTTGCCGCCAAAACAATCCTAGCCCATCAAAGCATGGACTCCACTACTAGACCTCTTAAGGTATGCTGTGGTAACTGGCACCAAGCTGTCAGTACCAGATCTGCACATCCCACAGATGCTCAATTGGACTGAGATCTGGAGAATTTGGAGGCCAACTCAACACCTCAAACTTGTTGATGTGTTCCTTTAAACCATTCTTGAACTATATTTGCAGTGTGGCAGGGCTCATTAACTTGCTGAAAGAGGCAATTGCCGTCAGGAAATACTTGTGAATTAAAAGACAACTATAGCCAAACCTTTCTTTTTGTTTTCCAGTTGGGCTGTACTGGTGTACGTGGTCTATGGTTGGCTGTGCAGGTTCTATGATGGGCTAAAAGGGATCTATGGTGGGCTGTGCCGGGTTTATCGTGGGCTGTACAGGGTCTATGGTGGGCTGTGAGTGGTCTCAGGTGGGCTGTACGGGGTCTATGGTGAACTGTGCATGGTCTATGGTGGGCTGCGGGGGTTCTATGGTGGGCTGCATGGGATCTATGGTGGGCTGCATGGGATCTATGGTGGGCTTTACAGGGTCTATGGTGGGATGTATTGGGTCTATGGTGAGCCACAAAGGTTCTATGGTGAGCATGGTCTATGGTGGGCTGCAGGAGTTCTATGTTGGGCTGCGTGGGATCTATGGTGGGCTGCGTGAGCTGTGCATGGTCTATGGTGGGCTGTGCATGGTCTATGGTGGGCTGTGCATGGTCTATGGTGGGCTGCGTGGGATCTATGGTGGGCTGCGTGGGATCTATGGTGGGCTGAACGGGGTCTATGGTGGGCTGAACGGGGTCTATGGTGGGCTGTGTAGGGTCTATGGTGGGCTGTGCAGGGTATATGGTGGGCTGTACAAGGTCTATGGTGGTCCGTGTGGGGTCTCAGGTGGGCTGTATGCGGTCTATGGTGGGTTGTGTAGATTCTATAGTAGACTGTGCGGGTTCTCAGGTGGGCTGTGCAGGGTCTCTGGTGGGCTGTGCACGGTGTATGTTGGGCTGTGCCGGGTCTTGGGTGGGCTGTGCGGGGCCTCACCAGGGGTTCCCGTCGGTCTAGCGGATGGGTGCGGGAGGCTTGGTTCCACAGAAAGGGGGAGATTTGAGGCCGCCACTGTAAACAGATGCCACGGAAGGCTGCCGGGTCCTTGCTGGCGACGACAGCAGTTTTAAAATGTAACGCGTCGGTATCGGTGCTTAGTATCATGAGCATTTTATTGATTACAAGTACTCGTGAAAATCCCCAGTATTGGCACCGATACCTATATTGGTATCGGTGAATCCATAACTTTAACCCTTAACCAGTTTGCAGAGTACTCAGGCCTCACTGCTAACCTCACCAAATCTACAACCATGAACATTACTCTCTCTCCTGAAACAGAATGATTGTAAGGAATATCACCAGCATTCCGAAGATCCTTATAGAATCACCAAATGTTCATTTTATTGATCAATTTGTCAAATGGAAACAAGCGCTTTTGGGAGCTCACAGGGTCCATTCATCAGGTTTTGACACCCTCGATGTCAATGCCTGATGAAGGGACCCTGTGAGGTCCCAAAAGCGCTTGTTTCCATTTGACAAATTGATAAAATCAAATGAACATTTGGTGATTCTATAAGGATCTTCGGAATGCTGGTGATATTCCTTACAATCATTATATGAATACAGCGGTGCCATCTGCAGTCATCTCAAGCACCCTCCCTATCATCTGGGATTTCCGGTAGGGAGTGCAACAAGAACCATGACACTCTCTCTTGAAACAGTCACCTACATTTAATCTCACTTACCCTGCCACTGGACAACCTCAACTTTTAACTACCTAAGGGTAAAACTCACCTCACGTTACTCCTCTCTTTTTTCCCATGAACTACTACCCCCTATTAAGGTCTTTAACCCCTTCGTGACGGGAGACGTACACTGTACGTCCAGCCACAAAGGGACCAAATGACTCGTCACGTACACTGTACGTGACGAGTTATTTGCTGCACTAGAAGGCTGCTAACCGCTGAGAATCAGCGGTTACCTTTCAGTAATAGATGTCTAACTATCTAGAGATCCATTACTGAAAGGGTTAACCTTTTTCAGACACCCGATACCTTAATATCGGGTGTCTGAGAGTCACAGCAAAGCAGAGACATATGTCGGCTTTTGCCGGCAGATATCTCTCTCAAGCTATACTGTTTTGTTTTTTTTTATCTTTTGACTTTCAAGAATAGATACAAAATGTTATGTATTAGACACATAATGTATCTATTCTTGAAAGTAGAATGTTTAAGTTTTCTGAAACATTCACTGACAGCTGAATCCTGAACTGCTGCAGGATCAGTGTCACTAACTTATTATCGGCTGTTCTGAAGTTTGAAGCAGCCTGATAATAAAAAAAAATGTATTAATTTATCAAGCAGTAATAGTGAGATTAATTCACAATGACTGCCTGATATAATTAAATAAATAAAATTTGTCAGTATAAAAAAAGTGAAAAGTGTAAATAAATTAAAAAAAATAGTGAAAAGTGTAAAAAAATTAAAAATAAGGGACAAATAAATGAATGTATGTATTGCATTTTTTTTTAGCTGTGCTGGTTTTGTTAAAAAAAAATACTACAAATCAAAACTGGGAAAAAAAGTTTTTTTTTACGTTTTTTCCTCTTTTTTTAATTTGTATTTGTCCTAAGTGAGGCGTTAGACACACATATGTGATATAAATATATAGCCCTATCTGTCCTCTAAAAAACAATATATAATATGTGTGGGTGCACTTTGTAAGAAAGTATATTACTGACGTGGAAGAATCACACAGCAAAAATGTCAAAAGTGTGTCAGTCATTTACGAACAGAAACCAAAAACAAGCTCAGTCATGAAGGGGTTAAGGACGCTCTTACAAATCTGGAACTGTATCTCTCTCTTGGATAGGTTGTATGCGTGCGATGAACATGACCTGCCTCCCCAAAATGTTATATTATTTCTAAACTCTATCAGTTAGGGACCCCCTTTATATTGCACTTGCTCCAAATATGTTTTGTTTCTTTCATTTGGGCACAGAAAAGACCCAGAATACATCACTGCACCCTCTACACACATAGGTTTCAAGGGGGTTAGATTTCCCCAATATAGAGAAATATTATAAAAGTGCTGAGATTTCACAACCTGCTCTGCTTGGCTCCCACACTCGGCCTCCCCATCCCCTTTTAGGCCCCATGAAGCTCCAAAGCTTGAAGCTTTGCGACTCGATACACTACTCCAGCAAACTGTGGTCCCTCTTTCTACTCCTATTGCCGATCATCAATAACCCACTATTCTCACCAGGCATGGAAAAACCTAGATCTTTACCTGGTGGAACACATGGCTTATCCCATGTTCACCGTAACTTTCCTTAATAGTTGACATTGTGTGAAAACCATAAAACTCCACAAACAGAATATTACAGATGCCTTCAGATCAGACACTGGATTTTAAATCTCACAGCTATATACAAGTATAATTAATTGCCCTACCTTTCATTTACAAATCTGTGTGAGAGCTGCCCTGTTCCATTTGCCTTACCTACCCCTTCACCTGCGCCCTCCCCCCACCCCCTTTATTTGCCCCATCCTTCCCTTTCCAGTTCCTCCCTTGGATGGAGAGAGAGAGAGAGAGATATTTGAATGCAACCAATCGATTAGTTGAAAAAATAATCAGGCAACTAATTGATTATGTAAATACAGCCTACAGAGCAATTACAGCCGTACACATACAATATACATCATACAGCTATGCCTCCTACTTGCTAGGAGACAGTATGGGACAGGACTCCCACTAGGTGCTTTAATTGCTATTTTTGCCTTATTTACTTGGGGCTCACCAGGGGATTCCCCTGTGCACATGCAGGCCAGTCAGCCCCTGTATAGAAGCCTTTCTCAACCAGGGTTCCTCCAGAGGTTGACATAGGTTCCCTAAGCAACTAGCATTTTCTAACTTTCAAATAGGAACCATTGATGCCAATTATATTTTACCTCTCTGTAAGGGGAGTATACTTCCCAGTTACCACCATTGTAATGGGGACCTTCCCCTACTGTCCACCAGTAGAAGGCGGCCCCTCTCTCAGTGACACTTACTGTAAGGGGGGCTTTTTCCACTGGCTACCAATGTAAGCGGGCACTTAAGTTTGGACCACTAGTCTTAGGGGGCACCTGTCCCATTGATCACCAATGTAAGGGGGTCCTATAACTACTATTAACGTAATGGACCCTACACTGACCACTAATGTAATGGAACATTTCTCCACAGACCAACAATGTGAGGGAATCTGAATTTCTATATATACAATTTTATTTTTGTTTAATAGTTTACAAATAGGTATATGCAGGGCTTGAGAAATTTTATGGTGTCTCACCAGTCAGTCAAAAATTTCACCAGTAAGCATGACCGGACTATAGCCTTGCAATGTATGTTAACATTTTTTGGGGACAGATAGAGCTTTCTTTTGGAGGTATGTAATCACCACTGGGGGGTGTGGTTTTTTTTTTTTTTACTATATAATGAAAAAAGTACCATAAAGGTAAAAAAAAAAAAACAGTTTCCCTACGTTATGTTATAAAACATTTATTCTTACCCATATTTTTAGTAAAACATAAAATTTGGGGTCACATCGGGTAAATAGACACCAAACATGTCAAGCCTTAAAATTGTGTGCGCCCGCAAAATTGCAAAAAACGCCCATATGTGACGCTTAAAACGCTTTTACTGCTCATCAGTTTAGTGTTAACAGTGATTAATGGCTCTAAAATTATTGCAGCACAATAGGCGCAATCTTTGTTTTCGCACGTAGTCGCACACGATGCATATCGGCGTGTTTATTTTTTTTATGATTCTTTAATTTTTGTATTACTTTTTTTTTTTTACACACAACGTTATTGCTATTACATGGGGGGGCTAAGAAGCCCCCTATGTAATAGCCAATTTACATGGCAGGTCCTCTTTATGGAGACATCAGAGGTCTCCAAGACCCCTAATGTCACCTAGGGACCCCCAGAGAAGCTGATGAAGCAGAAATCTGCTTCATCAGCTTCTGCAGCTTGAGAGTGACACTGAATGCAGGAAGTGATGTAACATACATCACTTCCTGCATTCGGGGACTGAGAGGAGATCAAAGGGAGTTCGTATAATGAACTCCCTTTGATCTCCTGTCACAGAGCCGTGCTGGTCGCGGCCGCATCGGGCACAGCGGATCTCGGGACCGGCAACGGCAGTGACAGCTGCTAGTACAAGCGATCGAGCATCTCTAGAGACGCCCGATCACTTGAATGTAAAGCTCCCGGCCCGCTGTGTAATTACAGCGGCTGGCCAAGAAGCTGCTCGTCAGGCTTCATCGTCCTCTCGTCACAGACGAGTGGATTTTTCAAGCCCTGGGTATATGTAACAATAAGTACATTCTTGGGGGGTGGAGGGGGAGAGCAAAGTTACAACAGATATTTGGGGGGTAAGCAGTTGTGATAGTGGTATACATACATTTGTAAGACTTCTGGGTCTCCAGGTTCTCAGAAGTATAATGTACATGCGCTATAGAGCCGCCCAATCGTTTGTAAGCTGCATGGGAGTTAGCCCTTCCACTGCTGGCCAACATGGCAGTTCTCTTTGCCTTGATCGGAGGGTGATCAGTACAAGTCCACCAATTGATCTCACTTTCGATCACTGAATGTGAAAGTGATGTGTATTACATTACAGCCTGTCATTTCTCTGGCTGCTGTAGCTGGTGAAACAGATCTCTGCTTCATCAGCTTCTTTGGGGTCCCTAGGTGGCATTAGGGGTCTAATAGACCCCTGATGTCTCCATGAAAAGGACCTGTTGCTTTTTTATGTGCTATCACATAGGAGGCATGAGATCCCCCTATGTGATAGCAATAAAGTTAAGTGCAAGAAAAAAGTAAAAAAAATAAAAGTAACATACAAACAAAATGTTTTAGGCCCCATTCACACCAGGGTGGTTGCGGATCAGTGCGGTTTACACGCTGATTTGTTTCAGCGCTGAAACGCAATTAAAAACGCCCAAAACCACGTAGCTCCATTGAAAGCTGTATGGAAACGGCACTGATCAGCGCAGCAAAAAAGGGTCAGGGAGCAATTCGGGCAGGGGGCGGTTCGGATCACGCTAAGCTGCGCGGACGCATGAACGGTCCACATAGCAATGTATGGGATCGTTCATGTCGGCCGAACCACCCTGGTGTGAACAGGGCCTTAAAGTTCCCCGCACCCACACGCAAATACTATTGTGCCCCACGTTACATAGCACCGCATCTATCGGAGTGTGAGCAATAACTCTAGGGCCATCAATCACTGTTAACACTAAACTGATGAGCGGTCAAAGCTTTCAAAGCGTCGCCTATGGTCAATTTTGGGTATTGTCGCTTTTGCGATTTCCCAGGTGCGCACGCAATCTTAAAGCTTGACATGTTAGGTATCTATTTACCTGACGTGACCCCATCTTATAGATTTTACCAAAAAATTGGCTAATAATAAATGTTTCATAACATAAAGTAGCAAAGTTTTTTCAATACTTTTCTTTAAATAATAAAAAAAAAACACAGTGGTGATTAAACAGAACTAAAAGAAAGCTCTGTGCCCCCCCCAAAAATGATGTATAATTTATTTCAGTACAACGTTGTATGACTGTATGTCTCAGCAATAACTACTGAAAATGGCCTTCACAGGAAGGGGGAGTAAACACCACCCCGGTCTTGAAGTGGGTTAACATGGACAAAAGCTGACAGCTCGATGTGAACTTGCCCTTAATCGGCTGTTGAATGAACACTATAGGCTGAGTGGAGAAAGTACGGTGCAGAGTACACACACGTGTTTGACTCTCATATTTATAAACAATGTATTTCTTCAGTACTCCGTACCAGTGCGAGGTGTATACAATCAGGACAGGCACGTCCCCTCACACAAAGGCGTGCCCCCCACCCCACGCGCTCTCACCCGGCGTCTCTCGTGGAAAGGCCGCGTTCTGTGTCGCTTTATTTTTTGAAGGCAGCAAGCAGCCAATGTGAGGCCGCCTTGCTTTCCCCAGCAGCCAATCACACGGCGTGTTATTGATTGGCGTCCCGCTTCTCCGTCGAGCAGTGGGCGGCCGTTACCAGCTTCCAGGCTACTGTTTCTGTCTTAGAAGAACAATTGGCGCCTTCCTGCCTGTTGTGGGAGCCGTCCTTGTACCTCAGCCGAACAGCGAATATCCCCGGGCGCCCTATTTGTCACTCCTGTATGTGAGCGCGCTATGCCGGAGTTTTTGGAAGACCCCTCATTACTGACCAAAGACAGGCTGAAAAATGAGCTGCTGGCCAACAGTGTATCTCTGCCTTCCGGGGAGCAGCGTAAGGATGTCTATGTGCAGCTCTACCTGCAGCACCTGACCGCCCGCAACCGCGGTGCCCGGGAATTCTCCAGTGATGAAGAGAGGGAGGCCACCCCAGTGAGGGGCAGAGGGCGCCCGCCTGGACGGGTGAGTCGTGGGAACGAGGGAGACGGGCTTTACATAGACCTTGTACGTCTTCCCCGCCGTCCATGAGCTAGCTCATAGCAACCGTTCCGGGACACCGACTGGTTTCGACGCGATAAACTCTGGGTGCTATTGGTTACTGCTTGGGTTTATATTGTGACGGCTGTTGCATCACACACGTGTGTGTGTGCGCGCTCTAAAGCCCACATATGTTACATCCTGATCTTCTTTGGATCTACCAACAACTATGTAGTACAAGGACCTTCCCCATTGAATACAGATCGATTCATTAGGTAGATCCTCATATTACATAGCTTTGGTAAGTGTAAAGTTGATTGTACAAAGAGTGTATGCTCAGATTGTAACGTGCGTGGTGACAAGCTACTTAGTGATATTGGGGGGAGTGAATGAATGGGATTGTGTTGTTAGTGTAATGGGGACTTTTATTGTAACAGTCCAGGCCTCCAGTGCTTTCATTTCATCAGCCCATGCTTGGTCTGGAGTGAGAGGGGCAGAGACAGAGTACTCCTTGTCTGATTGCTTCTCTGTTGTGTATTGTCTGCTAACTCAACTTACACTTCCCATGTATCTAATACCCCATAACACTCATCATTGACCAAAAAGGACCACCAATAATCCTTGATCAATACCAAACTAGTTCTGATCTACAAGATACATAATACAATGATCATATAGGCTTGGTTTACACTGTTGCCCAGCTATAATGCACTCATTAGTGCAATGTGCGCTTTGCACACTGTGGTGCCATTCATTTTTAATGCCACTCCAATGCACCTTGCTAACAAACATATGCTGCACCACAACACACACACACGTAATGCACTGCCATGCATTCTGCAGTACCAGAAATAGCACCTCCACTTTCTGGTGCATTTGGTGTAGTATGCAGCCTATTAAAAAGAACGGACTGCCTAAAGGCAATGCTACATCGCAACAGTGTGTACTGTTGAAAGGAAGTGTAGTAAGCGGTGTGTGTCATAAGGTCAGAAAAGGGACTGGCAAGTGTAGAGAATGTTACACTTGCTCTCTATTACTTTTCCCAGCTGTATACCCTGAGGGCTGTATCATCTGTCACTGTGTGGCTGCAAGTTTAATAGGGCGCCACCTGGAGGAATGTTCCAGAAAACTCCCGCCTTTTTTCTTCATATTTTGTATCATAACTTGTTAGCTTGCTAGATGTGTACTTGTGTTTGGGAAGCAGCAGTTACCTGGGTCAAACAGTTCCAGGCAGTGTTCTTTTCCTGGCTTGCTTCATTTTTATCCTTGTGCTGCAGCAGTGCCAGAGCCAGGCTAGTTCGTTTTGCATAGACCTATTTTGTTAACTACATGACGATGTGAAAATATAACATGTTTGTAGGTGATATTTGCATTCATTGCAGTTCAGTGGAAGCTGTTTTACATAGTTGATATTGTAAATGTTGGTTTTATCACATGTACAGTAATGTGAGCAGACCCTTAACCCTTTCGCTGCCAAGCCCTCGAACATTTTTCAAATCAGCTGGCCAAGCCATTTTTGCATTTTCTGCCATTTTTTTTCCTATTGATTTGATTTTCAACTGCTGCGTTGCTAGCGTTTGTAAAAGACCCCCCCAAACCATATATTTTCTGAAAGCGCAGGCCCGGTAGAATAAAAAGATGGTGATACTAAATTTGTAGGCCCTGCGATAATTGCGCAAATGTTTCTCAAATTAATATTAAACCGATAGAAATACACAATTCAATTGTTAAAACACACCAAAATCGGTATCCGTGCACAAAAAAAATTATTTTCTGACTAAATCTAAAAGATAAAACTGTATTGAGTTAATACATAACAAATATTAGCAAATTTGTAATTGCACCTTTTTGCGGAAAGGTAAAAAATGAAGGTATGCAAAACTGTAAATCGACTTATGTAAAAAATTGTTTTGGTGTTTGTGTTGTGATAAAGTGATACAGGTGTATAATTGCAACACAAGGTATCACAACGCATGGCAATGAGTCACAAAGCTTTGCCATGCGCTGCCACAGTTAATTTAATGGTTTTTTAAAAAGAAAATAAATCAATAAAAAAGATCATGCACTGCGATGCGTTCTAACAACGCACTGCAGCGCATTTGCATGGTGTGCACCACAATATGTGGGGGGGGGTTGTGCTTTATTAGTTTTTTTTTTTACACATTTTTTTATTTTAAACAATTTTATTTTGTTTTACATTTTTTATTTTTTTTATTTTGTATTTAATTTTTTTTACTGTTTTGGGGGGCTACGGTGAAATATCTGGGGTCTAAATAGACCCCTGACATTTCCCTTTTGAAATAGAAAAAGAAATTGAGGACACCAAATCCTCAATTTCGTTTTCTGCAGCCTCAGCACTCAATGAATGGGAAGCACTCAGTACAGAGGCTTCCCATTCCATTCAGAAACTGCTGATAGTAAAATATTTACTATCAAGCAGTTTATGAATGGGGAGAAGCCTCCATAGGGAGTGCTACTCCCCATTCAGAAATTCATGAATGAACAGGCTGTGATGTAAATCACAGCCTGTTCATTCATAACTGAGGACACATAGTACTATGGGTGTTATTCACAAAGCTGCCGAAGGATCTAGCCATAGCTTCGGCTGATCCTTCGGCTAGCTTTGGCCCCAGGACCCCTTCGGTTGAGTAGAACTGAAGGGCTGCTGTACGGGCTATTCACTTGAGCCCGTACAGCTCCCGAAGTTGGCTGAGCGGCTCAGTCGAGCCGAAGGCATATGCTTCGGCTCAACTGAGCCGAGGTGAAAGCCGAAGCTGGAACGGCTGGCCGACAACCTGCTACTGACAACTTGGCGGAGCCAGCCATCATCTCACGGTTGGCTCCGGCCACTTGCATGCAGAGACAGATCAGCGTCCCCTGGTTAGCAGCTAACCACGGACGCTGATGTGTCATTACACTGAGAACCCGGCGGAGCCGCTGTGATATCACGGCGGCTCCGCCAGGTTCTCAGTGTGTAATGACAGTTCAGCATCTCCTGGTTATCTAGAAACCAGGGGACGTTGGACTTTCATTACACACTGAGAACCCGGCGGAACCATCAGCGGCTTGTGAGCCGCTGATGACATCTATTTAATTTAAAGGGGACAGTCTGCTGAACAGTTCTACTATAAGCTGATGGTCGCTAAAGCGACCATCAGCTTATAGTAGAACTGTAAATGCCAAGGACGTACAGCATACTGAGCTGGCCAGCTGGAAGCACTTTTGTAGCTCCGTATGCCGTACGTCCTTGGCAGCGAAAGGGTTAAAGACCAGTTTCAGACACGTAGGAAGATCAATACCCTTGGAGTGCTTGGCTGCCTCCTTTGTACTGTAAGGGTTAAAGGATAGCTATGAGGCGACATGTAACAATGAATCTGTCGCACGTCGGCTCAATAGATCGGGAAGTGAGCATACAATCAGCCGTGACTGTCCCTAACGGCTCCCTGCAGGGTTTCTCCCCGCTCCGATCCTCCAGCGCTGACTGGTGGAATGGGAGGGGGCGGGTACAACTGGCTCCTTCTCTAGATAGGCAGAGCCAGCTGTTAATCACGCAGCTGGGTGGATCTCGACAGTAATTTCGGGATCCGTCACGGCTGCGGCGGTCTCAGTATACCGCAAGCTGTAGCTCGCGGTATACTGAGCTTTGGGTCATGGGAGAACGCTAGTTTATGTCCCCCCGTGACCCTTAGGAGAACTATGGGGAAAAACACTGACTCCATAGTTCTCCTTTTTTAAATGCTTAAAGGAGAACTATGAGGTGAGTGCTTTTCACTCACCTCATAGTTCTAGCCGACCTGTGACAATTAAACTGTCACAGGTCGGCTTAGTATGTACAGTAGATACACATAGTAGTAGATACACATACCAGCGTTCCCTCACCTCTCGATCCTGTCAACTCTCTGCCATGACAGGGGAGGGGCTGGATTCCCCCCTCCTGCTCCGATCCGCCAGCGCTGACTGGCGGAATGGACGGGGGAGGGTACAGCTGGCTCTGCCTCTAGATAGGCAGAGCCAGCTGTCACTCACGCAGCTGGGCGGATCCAGACATAATTGTCGGGATCCGCTGCTGCGTCTCAGTATACTGCGAGCAGTAGCTCACGGTATACTGTGGCGTCTCAGTATACCGCGGGTTAGGGTGACGGGAGGACGCTAGTTTGTGTCCTCCCGTTACCCTAAGGAGAACTATGGGGAAAAGCCTTAACCCCATAGTTCTCCTTTAAAGTGACACTCAACTCGGACATTCAATCTTCAAAATGCATTCAAGTACCTAAGTACTAGTAACCCTGGACCTTATTTGTGTATCACTTGGCTGTAGATCCTCAAATCATCTCCTAATTGATGCTGACACTGTCCTTCCTTCTGTAGGGGGGCTACTTTTGTTCCTCATGGTCCCTGTGTGTTGTGAAGTAGCCACCACTCCAAGCTCACTCCTGTGATGGCTACAAATTTAGTAAACTACATTATTTACTAATTTGTATTGTTAGACATTTTTTCAACATGCTCTTAAAAATTTTCTGGAACATTGTAATTTTCATCTGTCGATTGCACCATACTAATTGATATTCAAACAAACCTTTACGAAAACAACTTTTCATACAACATTTATGGAAACCAACTGTAAGCCTACTTTAGACAGTTGTCATGGAAATGCGTGTCCTTATTTTGGATTTAACCTCACTTTAATTTCCTGTTGAAGTTTTTTAAAAATTGAAAAAAATATTTTAAAGTCCCCTGTGAGCATGCATGTCTTCACGTAAACAAGCGTCGGGTGCGCCTACATATGAAAACGATGATTGAGCTACACATGTTGGATATCACCGCCGGAGTGAGAGCAATAATTTTAGGTCCCATATTTACACATTTTCCCAAACTGATAACCTGTGGGGGCTTTTAAAGCGTCAGCTATGGAATTTTCAAGGTACTGAATTTTGTCTCACTCGGGCATACTGAATCTTGTCTCACTCGGGCATGTTGAGTATTTACTCGTTGTAACCTAATCTTTTATACTTTATAACAAAAATGGGTATCTTATTGAGTTTTGGGGCATTTAAGTGCATTTTTCACTAAATGCTGGGGTTTTTATAAGGAGTTGCACTAATATCGTGCAACTGGCACCAGTTTATTTTACAGGGTCTTGGCTTTCAGAAAATATGTTTGGGGGTTTTAGTAATTTTCAGGCCTAAAATGTGGCTTATAACATGTAAACAAAAATGTTTTTTAAAAGGCATCGGTCATGAAGGAGAACTATGATGTGAGTGATTTACACTTAAGTTCGAGCCGACGTGACATTGAAACTGTCACACGCCGGCTCTATTGATCGTGAAGTGAGCGAACGCATATATGCGTCTGCTCACTTCCTGATCTCCCTGCAGAGAACGGTGACTGTCAGTCGCTGCTCTCTGCAGGAGAATATACTGAGCTTTGGGTCACAGGAGGAGGACATTATTATATGTCCTCCTGTGACCCTAAAGAGAACTATGGGATAAAAGGTTACCCCATATTCTCTTTTAATGCAAAAATAATTTATATATTGTGTGGTGTTTTGTATATGTATTTATATTGTGTGTGTGCAGTGGTGTGGACATTTTGGAAAAAACTACTTGTCCAAGGACTAAAGCGGGGGCCGAATCTACTTGTCCCTCTTGACAAACTACTTGTCCTGATACAAAAAAATAATTTTAACCAAAACCGTATTTAGCAGTGCTAAGAAGCGCTTCTCATTGGTCAATGCCGTCAGGTGGCCGCGTTGACCAACGAGTGCTTGCAATTTGTGAGCGAAATTCAGAATACATGGAACAGGTACAGATAGTACACCCGTAATAGTGGAGGGGGAAGGACCGTTCGCCAAAAGGTAAGTATAGCGGGAGGGAGATTTGTGCGGGTAATTCCATTTTCCCAAATAACTTGGGAAAGTGAATTTACCCTTTAGGGTGTAGGTGCAGACTTGGGGATTCCCGGGACATTTGATCGTGTGCGGTGGCATACAGCGGTTGCATCCGCATGTATGGAGTTACATCTGGGTGGCAATCCCTGGAAAAAAAAGGTACATGTACCTATTTTCACGACATGCACCGCGCAGTGTTTTCAACCGTGATCGCCCGGGCGTAATTGCAGCAGGAAAATGCGCGATGTGCCTGGCACGACTGGGGTGCCATTAGAAAATAATGGCACTGGCAGCGAAATCGGCGGTGATGTGTGATTCCGTGAACACCCAGCCATCCGCTCTGTTTCGTGCACGATGACCGGGCAGTCACAGATCGCACACCAAAGCCGATCGCGCTGGCAGTGCCATCATTTTCTAATGGCACCCCAGTCGTGCCAGGCACATTGCGGTGTTTTCCGAGCGGTAGCACACAATCGCAGTT
>NW_017306400.1:16711-31340 GCF_000935625.1 Nanorana parkeri | reverse complement strand
TTAACTGTATTGCGATCACACAGTGATATCTTTTGGAGGTGACAGGTTCTCTTTATTGACCCTGTCACCTCCAACACAGGAGTTCTAGCACAGTACTGTGCTAGAACTCCTGTGATAGAAACGAGCAGCGGCCGACAGAGGCTGAGGGAGATGACCGAGCCTGTCACTGCTCCATCACTTCTCCACGCAACTCTTCCCGCCCCCTGTTCTCAGTGCTCCCGCCCGCCGTTTTGAGCACTCTGGCCCCGCTCTCGGCACTGCACGCTCCGGGCTACGCCTCTCGGCGATCCACGCCGCCCCGCTCGCAGCGCCGCTCTCGGCACTGCACATCCCCTGCTCGCAGCGCCGCTCTCGGCGCTCGTTTTAAAAAAAGTCAAACCAGCCCTGCTACTTGTACGTAGCAGGGCTAAAACAGTGAAAAAACGACTTGCCCGGAACTACATGTCTCGGGCTATACGGCACACCCCTGGTGTGTGTGTGACTACAGAGGTTTCATTCTTAATGCCCATAACATAGTCGTAAAATATGTGTATGCGAAGGTCACCTGCGGTTTAAGCCAAGCATGTCATTATGTCTAAACTATTGGGGTTGGGGGGGTAAAGCTAGAAAGTTCAATAGAAACACAAACTTTGTGCAGACAGTGTTCAAGTTGGGATATACATGCTGTATAAGTATTTGTGTTTTTGTATCAATTATTTTTGTTTCCTTTTAAAGAAAGCAACAAAGAAAACTGATAAGCCTAATGTAGAAGAGAGGTCCGGAAAAACTGAGCAAGATGTGACAGAACTCAGTAGTGATGCTCTGAGAAGGGAACTACTTAAATATGGAATAACACCTGGTCCTATTATGGGTATGGTTTGTCCGTTATATTTGACATATTTTCTGCTGTAGCTTTGCTTTGTGTTTTAAAATGGTGTAATATGCCCCCTATACTCGAAATTGGAGAGTGCTGCCAAGCAAATCTTGTGATTTGCATTATTCATCATGTCATACTAGTGTTTATACTTATTAAATAGTTGCTTGTGTGAATGTATTAAAAATACTAAAGTATATTTGAAAGTGACCCTGTAAGCAAATAAAAATCGCTATAGTCAGGTCCCTGCAGTGGAAGAGCCTAATACTGATTTAGCAGCTCTTGCCTCCCACTTCCCCTCCATTCCAGCGTTGCAGCATCTGACAAACCCTTACGCATTTTGGTAGTGGGAAATGTTTTTTTTTCTTCCCACTGCATGCTGTGGTTCTATCCTCCAACCTCTGCTTTGCAGCCAAGTCCCTTAGTAATGTAGAGGAAGAAAGCCAGTACGCAGGAGCTTCCCTGAACTTCCTGTCCAGTACAAGATCACAAAGGACAGCAACTGTTCATCTACTAGCTAGGAGGAGAGGGTGGACAGGGAGGAGGAGAGTAGATTGATATGCTGTGTCTGCGGAGACACACATGGGCTTACAGCACACAATAGGATGACTGCATAGCACTCTGCGAAAAGAGTCACTCGAAAACAGCAAGTCGGGACCAGCTGATTCTACAGGAAGATAAAACTTTTAAACATCAAGAAGCAGCATCCATTGTAAGTGATTTCATCAGCATTTAAAATAGCTTAAAATCCTTTTGACTTTAATATCACTTTATCTGCTCCTTCTGTTAAAGCATCTGAAACTGCTCACCCTCCCCTGTGAGTGGAGAAAAAGGAAAGCCAGACGAATGATGGGATCCCTTTCTCAACTCACATTGCAGTTTGCATTATGTGAAAAAAATGGACAATTCTGTGAAATGGGCAGGGAAGGGAAGCAACACTGGATTTTTTTTAACAGCAGAAGCACTTCTTTAGAGTAGGGCTGCCACCAACTAATTGATAATGAGAATAGTTGGCTATTCTCATCGATTAGTTGGTTGGACCCCATAGCTCTCTCCTCCATGCTGGGAGGAGGGCACAGCAAGCACTTGGTGGGTGCAATAGCCAACTTGCTATTGCAATTTGAAATGGCCAGTAGCAGGCTCACTATTGCACTAGCCCTCTACCTGCTGTATTTACATTCAGCTGCTATCTGTGGAAACTTGCCACTGGCAACGGTCATTCCCTGAAGCTATTCAATTATTATACAATTCAATTATAAAAGGTGAGAAAGGTATTTTCGTCTTTTCAACAAATTCTGCTGCGGGAGGTGCGTTGCAGTGCCAAACGCGCCTCCCACCCACAGTGTGATCGCCCGCAATGCCGTGCTTTCCAGTGCAGTGTGATTGTGAAAAATTGTGCAAATTCAGTTTTATTCTGAAGTAAACTTTGTAACACTGCATTTGTGTATTTTATTTTAAATTAGGGATGGTATTTATTATCCCTATCGGATTAAAGGAGAACTATGGGGTAAGTGTTTTCCCCCAAAGTTCTCCTCAGGGTCACAGGAGGACACAAACTAGCATCCTCCTGTGACCCAAAGCTCAGTATATCGTGAGCTACAGTTTGCGGTATACTGAGACCTCCGCAGCCGGGACGGATCCCGACATTACTGTCGAGATCCACCCAGGTGCATGATTGACAGCTGCCTCTGCCTATCTAGAGGCAGAGCCAGCTGTATCCGCCCCCTCCCGTTCCGCCAGTCAGCACTGGAGGATCGGACAGGGAGGGGGGGGGTCCCTGCAGGGAGCCGTGAGTGACAGTTACGTCTCTCTGCAGGGAGATGATCGAGAAGTGAGCGAGCGACCGTATGCTCACTTCCCGATCTATTGAGCCGACCTGTGACAGTTTCATTGTCACACGTCTGCTCGAACTATGAGGCTGAGTGATTTTCACCCACCTCATAGTTCTCCAATAGAAAAAATAGTCCAACTAATCAATTAAGAAAATACTCATTAGTTGCAGCCCTACTTTAGAGGCAAGCATGTCCCTGCTGTTGTTTTAACAGAAACCTGAAACTAAACTTCAGCTTTAAAGTATGTGCTCATTGTTAAATACAAAGTTATAAGCTATTCAATAAAAATATATGAAAAACATTAAACTGTGCAAATTTTGTAGTATTCTTTCAAAATGTTGAAAAAGTGCCCCTGTACATTAGTGGTCAGTTTAGGACCCCCTTACATTGGTAGCCAGTGAAAAAGGACCCCCTTACATTGTCTGTCACTGATAGAAGGGCCACATTCTATTGGTGGTTAGTAGGACCCCATTACACTGATGGCAACTGTAGAGAATGTTTCCCTTACACAGAAGTAAAAAAAAAGATAATTGGTATCAGTGGTTACTTCTGAGAGTCAGAAATTGCTCATTGCACAGGGAACCTCTAGTGCAGTGGTTCTCAACCTGTCTAGCCCCAGGACCCACATTTGTCGTCGGTCATTAAGTTGTGACCCAAGTCACACTGCAATGGAACGCACAGCATTGCGGTACCGCAAGTCCCAGTGCAGGTGATCAAACTGTGGGTGGGAGGTGCGTTTGGGGTGCCATTCAAATGAATGGCAATACAACGCACCTCCCACAAGAGAACACATGATGGGTGCGATTGCATGGAACTGCGATTAATGCACTGTACTAGTGTGAACAGGCTGTCAAAAACACTTGACAGCCACACACAACCACAGACACAATCTCACACACTCAGACATTCTCACATACACACTCCAAAAAAACATGTATTTTGTTTTTAAGATCCAACCAGTCTCCCTACCTTAAGAGAACTGGAGTGGATCCTTAACCTGGGGTCTAGTGTGGGCGGCTGTCCTGTGATGGAGCTCCATCCAGATGTGCATTGCTTGTACAGCTCTCATGTGTGCCCGTAGAGGTGTCGGGAGCCAGAATGTGATGTCGATAAGGTACAGGCACCTCTATAGGACAGGTGAGGGAGTTGTGAGCAATGCACGTATAGGTGGAGCTCCCTCGCGGCCATACTCCCAGCCCACCTCACCTCAAGCCAACACACAGCGCTGGGCAGCATATTTTGAATGGCTGCTTGGTGCAAGAACTGACAGTGCTGCACTAGGGGAAGGCTGAGGAGCCTCTCGCCTAGAAAAGTGGGAGGCATTCAGTGACCCACTAAACATGGGATCGCGACTCACTTTTGGGTCACGACCCACCAGTTAAGAACCAAGGCTCTAGAGGAACCCTGGTTGAAAGAGGCAGGTGTAGCCACTACTGTTCAAATGCAGGCCATGGTATTACCCACCAAGTGAGGGTAAATAAAACAACTTTTTACTACTTTTACAAGTAAGGACATGCATGACTTTATTTTTAAGAAACTGTTTGTTTTTATCTTGTCTTGTTATGCTGCTTTCTAATTTTTCCTTTTCATTCAAGCTACTACTAGGAAGATTTATGAAAAAAGGCTGATGAAGTTGAAGGAGCAACCGGTCACATCCATAACCCCTGTAGCAGATACCTCAAACTCGGACAGTAACAACCAGAATGGAAATTCTGATCCTGATCAGTACAGTGACAATGAAGGTATGCCTTTAGTTGATATCTTATGTTTTAGATCAGGAAACCTTTGCGTGGTTTATCCCTATTCCTTCCTATGCCAATATATTTACCTAACTAGTTCGTACAGTTTTTATTTTGCAACCTGTGCGAATAGGCATCTACAGATGCTCTCTTTAGTGTGTTTGGTGTGTGTCTGTGTTTTTTGGTTTTCCCCCAATCACTGATCATCTGAGCAGCTTAGTTTCCATGCCTGCCAAGTAGTAGTCATAGGACAGAATTGGTTGGGAAACCCTGTAAGGTTGCTATTTTGACTAAAAAGATTTGGGAGGTCAAGGACTGCTTGAAGCAGTTGGTATGTGTCTTGGAACTGGGATGTGGAGACCTGTTGGTTGAGTCAGTAGAAATGGTCTCCATTGTCCATTGAGGCACACAGGAATTCAGAAACCGTTGAGGAGGTTGGGACACTGGTAAGCCCCTGTGTAACCTCTCCTCTACCCAGCATGCCTTAGTTTTTTTGCTAGTGTTCTAGGAGGTTGGACTTGGCACTGTATTGTTGCGCTTTATAGATCTTTGGGTACTGCAAGTTCCAAGCTTCTTCTCAGACTTGTTGGTGACTGTTCCACACCCCTCAGTTGGACAGCTTCTAAACATCCCGGCTGTTTCTGAATTCCTATGTCCCTCAATGGACAATTGAGTAATCAAGAATTTTCTACTTTACTGTGGATTATACTTCAAGTCATTTTGTTGTTAGCCCTGTGTATTGCCTTCCCACTAAAATGAGGCATGCTGGATAGAGAATTGTGAAAGTTGAGAAAAGTCCAGGAGTAAGCGCTCTGAGGAGCTGCGGGGGGTTTTGGGGACATTGGGTTTGCTGCTTCTCAAATGTGCGGACCGGGTGTCCGACGTTTGTACTAAAGGTAACCAAAGGAGGAGGGGTGGAGAAGCGCCAACAACCTGACGTGGAATGGTGATGGGATGTTGGGAAATATGAAAGTTATACTGGCATCTGGGTGAATTTTGTTGTCTTGGGACCGAGGATTTCAGGGAGGTGGTGCTGTGTGGTGAGGTGCAGGCTCTTCTGATCGGACATCTGGCTTGATAAAGAAACGCATAGCCGTTAAATTTTTTGCTCCCACTGACACTGCCCGGGCTCCGAATTCACCCAGATGTGAGTATAACTTTCATATTTCCCAACATCCCATCACCATTCCACGTCAGGTTGTTTGCGCTTCTCCACCCCACCTCCTTTGGTTACCTTTTATGCTGGACAGAGATGAGGTCATGCAGGGGCCGACTTATATTTGTTTGCCAGTGTCTCAGCCTCCTGAAGGTGGCAGTAAAACCCAACTGTTTCTGAATTCCTGTGTCCCTCAATGGACTTAGATTTTATGGTAAGTACAAAAATCATATTACTTTTGCAATAATAAGAGTTTGAAATATAAATTGGCAAAGCTGAAACCTTATACACTTTTCCAGTGAATTATCTCTATAGACTTTTTGAGGTTTGCTAAATTTGGCAGTTAAATAATTCAGGTGAGAATGCAGTATTGTGCACAGCACCATCTCTAGTATAGTTCTGCTCAAACTACAAATCTGGAAATATTTATGGAATTATTTTACAAGCATCCCCGGGTAGTAGCGCTCCCTTTTTTTTTTTTTTTTCTTTTTCTTGTTCAAACTACAAATATGGTTGTTTTTTGCTTTTTTATTTTAGAACCCAAGATCAACCTTACTTTTGAGAGAAGAGAACCAATAAGGGGCAAATCAAAGACTCGGATCACATCCCGGTCCAGAAGATTGGAGCAAAATGAGGTATGTTCACAACAATCTTAGGATTGCTCAATTTGTCTTCTATAAAAGGCATTTGGCAATGTGAAAATGTAAATTTGTAGCTTTTATAGCACTGGAATTTTGTCAGTGCAGTATTTATACAGTAAACATAAAAATATTGCTCGTCATCTTAATAGAAAGTTATTTCATCTAATATAAAGAGCTGCATGTGTATAGTGGCACCTTTTTAAGGTCCTTTACATCACGTCTTTGATTTGCGCTGTAGTTGGCTTCACGCACTTTTGTGACTGGTCATCATTGACTGATCTTTGGCAAGGCAAAGGGGCATAATCCTTTCTAGACAATAGTGCTTTTTTTTTTTTTTTAACAAATATTTGCATTCTTAATGCTTTTAATTGTTGCTGCTCTACTAGGAATCTGAGCATAGCACATGTTTATCTGCAGCACCGCTGTGCACTGATATTTACTGCAGCTTACTCAGCACTGCATAGACTTTGTATGAAGTCTTCAGAATGACTCTGTGCTGTTATGCACATGCATTCTGGGACCTTCAATTCACATGGAAGTCTGTCGGGCTTTCTGAATGTTGACTAACTTTCCAAATGAATGGAGATCACATATGCCAGTAGAACTTGAATTGGGTATGACAATTTCAGCCAATTGCTATGCTGTGATGAGCTGATTGCATCGATCAGATCTATGGATAGTACTGTTTTACAGTAAGTAAGAATATAGTATAATCCAATCATATTGAAGGAGGGTTGGGTGGGTGAAAAAGATAAGTGCACTATCCCTTTTTTTTTTTTTTTTTACTTTTTATTTCATCAGAGTGGTGGGATGATGAGAGTTCTGCTAGGCACCAGTCTGTTCAATTCTTGACTATTTGCTTGAAGTTTGCATGTTGTCCCACGCTTCTGTGGGTTTTCTCCGGGTACTCTGGTTTCAGTATGTAAAGTGCTGTGTCCATAGTTGGCAGTTTCTAAATACCTGTAATAAATAATAATTTGGCAGAGTAAGAAGTTGCTCAAAATAGCTGAAATAAGGAATCTTGTTTTTATATGCCATTTCCTGTATTTTCTTTCTAAGCTAATACAGCAGTCTGAAACTGTTAGCCGTTGCACTTTCTCCTTCAGGTCCCTCCTCTGCTGATTGAGAGCAAGCAGTGGGCTGGTGCAATAGCCAGCCTGTTATTGGCTATTGCAATTTGACATAGCCCACACCCTGCTATATTTACATTCAGCTGCCGTCTGCAGGTTCTTGCCACTGGCAGCTGTCATTCCCTGGCTGAAGCTATTCAAGCACCATGTGTTTACAATACAATTATTAGTGGTAAAGTTTTTTTTTTTTTCAAAGAGTCCTTTTTCGGCCTTACACATTCTGCTGCGGGTGGTATGTTGCAGTGCCATTAATTTCAGTGACACCCCAAACACGCCTCCCACCCGCAGTGTTATCGCCCGCACTGGAACGTACGGTACCGCAATTGCAAAAAAATGTGCATGCAGTTTTATTCTGAAATAAACTTTGTAACACTGCATTTATGTGTTTTATTTTAAGGATGGTATTTGTTTTTTTATCCGATTTAACTGAAAAACAAATTGATTATGAAAATTAGTCGCCGCCCTATAAGTTTATATAACTGACACTGAGCAGAGGTGAAGTACACCACAGCATAGTAGAATGCACCCCTTAATAACAGGATAACAGGTGTGTTAGAATGTTTAAAGTCTTTTGCACACTGGATCTGGCTTGCGTGCTAATATTGATAGTACAACTGAATTTTTGAAAAATGTTAAATGCTGTATATGGTGCTATTATTACATTTGTGTATAGAAATGCTTTATAGCTAGCTCCTGTCCCATGTGTTACTTTAAAGAAAAAGGTGCCTTAACCAAAGTCTGGCATAAGTTTTTAAAACTAGTCCTAGATTCCAATGAATTTGTAGCTAAACATATATTTAAACATCATGCTCTAAAAATAGTTTTCATTCTTTAATATTCTGATTTACCATATCTTAACTTTCAAAGTATTTTATTTTTCCAAAAGTATAATAAAACAATAAAATAGCACATGATGCACAATCAGTATAGCATACAATTGCATTACAGTTTCTTCCACATTAGCATAATCAAGTAGTAGGAGGGGATCACTAGAGGCCATACACACAATATATAATAGTTCTGTACAACAGAACATATCTGTCCACCTATTCTTGCCAATGTATCCCCCATCACCAAAATCAAAAATCAGAACAGTCAGAGGAATATCTGGCCTAGGGATCTGCCTATGTCTGAAGCAGACATTTGTTATGATCTCCTCCATATCTATATCAATAGAAGACTTTCTGTCCAACATCAATGCACTAAACGGCTCACATATGCGAGCATAAAGGAAAAAAAAAAAACAGACAAAAAGAGGAAATGGATACTAGAGGAAGCAGAACAGCTTAAGAGTCCGAAAAGAGTAGCTCCATCCCCGACCAAATAGCCCAACATCTACTTAAACATAGTCCCCAGATAAAAAAATTCCAGAAAAGTTGTACAATGAAAATTACCCGGTTTCCAGCACCTCTGTATATAACAACCAGGGGGTCCAGGTCAATTCAAAACTTTTTTTTTTATTATCTTGGAGGATGCTGTGAAGTTTCTCATGGACCATAATCCACGACATTTTTTGTTTGACCAAGTGGAATGGAATTGTTGGTGTTTTCCAAGCCCTAGCTATGGTTATTTTGGCTGCCAACAGAAAGAAAGTAATTAATTTATCCAAAGCTTTAGACAGTCCTGGAATCGGGCAATTCAGCAACACATATTGGGGATCTCGTGGGACTCTCACCCCAGTAACCCTAAATATTAGAGCATAATGCCGGTTCCAAAAAGGTCTCAATTTGGGGCATTCCCACCATATGTGATATATCGTGCCAGAGTGTGCACATCCCCTAAAACAAAGAGGAGAAACCTCTGGGTATATTCTCGCTAGTCTGGCAGGGACCATATACCACCTAGATAAAACCTTATAATTAGCTTCTATTAGTGAAATATTAAGTAAACCTGATGACACACGGGAACAACATTGATGCCAGACCTCCAGAGGAATAACCCTTTCCAGGTCTTGTTCCCAAGCTAACATATAGGGTAATTTACTTTCAGAGTCTACCAGGAGGGAATAGAGCAGCGAAACTCTTCCCCCCCCCCCTCTGGCCCCCAGCTCCAAGACACCTCTGTTCGTAGGTTGTTCTAAAGGGAGACATCACGTTAGGTGTTTTCAAAGAACCTAAAAAATGTAACAATTGTCTGTAATGAAAGTATTCCGAAGATGGCATGTGTAAAGCCTCCCGACAGTAGGTCAAAGTAAGTGGCTTGCGACCTTTAAAGAATTGTGCTATGCGGTACAGACCTTTGTCTTGCCACCAATGGAACGCTCCAGGAGATCCCCCTGGGGGGAAATTAGGATTGTGGAAGACGGGAGCCAGAGGAGTGCGAGGCGACACCAACCCACCTCCCCTTCGGAATGAGTCCCATACCATCATAGAACAGGACAAAGTCGGGGCCATAATGAACGGCCTCTGCCTCAGGGACATCCACTTCAAGGCATCAATTGGTGTACCCGAGGCAGAGAGAGATTCCATTAGGATCCAATCTGGTGTGTATCCCTGGTCATAGACAGAGGAAAGCTGAGCCACCCGCGCTGCCTTGTAGTATTGCAAGAAATTGGGGACACCCAAATTTCCTGTCCGTTTAGAACGGTGCAGTACATTTTTCGAGAGTCTAGGATGTTTTCCATGCCAAACAAATTTAATAATTAAAGATTGAAATTTCAAAAGATCTGGCTTATGTATAGCTATGGGTAGAGCCTGAAAATAATATAGGATCTTGGGGAGCAGCGTCATTTTGAGTGCATGAATGCGACCCAGCCATGACAAATTACAGGAGTCCCATCTAGACATATCCTCCCGGAGTTGGTGAAACAGGGGTATATAGTTTTTCTTATATAGTTGTAAAAAGACAGGTGCAAGTTTAATCCCTAGATATTGCAAAGCCTCCGTGGACCAATTAAAATCAAAATGTTCCGACAACCGAGACCACAATTCCTGGGGGATATTGATATTAAGAGCCAATGATTTGGATGCATTGACCCGCAATCCAGATACCCCAGCAAATTGAGTCAACAATGACAGGACATTAGGGAGTGTGGTCAAAGGTGATGTGACAAACAGGAGCAAGTCATCCGCAAATAAAGCACACTTATGCTCCTGCCTACCACAGCTCACTCCCTTAATATTAACATTAGCACGGATCGCAATCGCTATGGGTTCTATCGCTAATGCAAAAAGCAGTGGGGAAAGTGGACAACCTTGACGTGTGCCTTTTAGAGATAGCTATGGAATCAGAGATGTGGCCCTGTAGCCTAATTTGTGCTGACTGAGTTGATTTACCATATCTTAAATGCTAACTGTATATCTTAAAAAACTACACTTAGCCAATATATTTTCCAAAATGTTGTTTGGATGGTGCAACAAGCGAGTTACTTGGCACATTAAAACTGCTGCATACTTTCCCAGAGCACCACCTGTCTGGAGACATTGTGTAGAGTCGTAGACCAGATTGTGTCTCTTGGTAGAATTCTAGTCTGGCTGTGTTCTGAGGTATCGTGAGGCCTTGCCCTAAATGAATAGTTTTAGGCTATGTAAAAAAACACATGCTTTTTCCTCAACGTATTTGTCAGCTTTATTGTCTTGCTTTCAGACACTGGAAGATACTGAAGTGGTATCAGAATTAAATGTTAAAAGAAAAAACAGGCTCCTTCCAGATGATTTTGTTTCTGAGATTGAGGAATTATCCACACTTTTATGTGTAAAACAAATTATATATATATATATATATATTTTTTCATTTCTCTTGAGTTTCACACTGGGAGTAGTATTTGGCTTTCATTATGACCAAGGGTTTGCTATGTTTTTACTGCTTGCTTGCTTGCTTTTTAGAGCCATCTAATAATTTCACTGACTTGCTGTTTCTGGTTTATATTAAACACATACTGATGGTGTCCTCAGTCACTGTGTGTGTGTGTGTGTGTTCATAGTTAATTTGCACTGGAAAGCATCTCACTTCACATATATTTGACACTTAAATAGAACATTTCTGGAGATGGCAATTTTGAACCCGTGAAGACACTGGAGCCTGAAAAGGTTGGACGTGTACACTCTATTTCTAGAGAGTCATCAGGAGTAGTACGAAGAACACCAAGTAAAAGGGTGATTGCAGAGTTATTTTACTTCCATGCCTTGGGGAAGGGTAATGGAAATCTAATTAATTAAAATTACCAGTACTTAATGTTTTTATTTTATTTTCTCACTTTTTTCCCCAAATATTAGGTGGTAGCTGCAGAACTACTGCCAGATGATGATGATCCAGTATCGGAGACCTTTCCAGTAACAGAAACCATGTGGCCTTCAAGCAACCAGGCTCCAGTAAATATACATATTGTCTTTAAATAGAATTAAATTATCCTACAGGTTTTTGATGATGCTGCTTAAATTGGAAACGTATGAATGTTCCCTATATTTATAGGCTAATGCAGTATATTCTTATTTTGAATTTCATCAGGTTGCTCATGTGACTGAGACTTTCAAGCACACAAGCGCTCTGCGATCATTCAGTGAGTTATCAGAGTTTTTAAGAAGGACTCCAAAGAAACAGCTGATCAATGAAAAAGTAAATATTCCTAAATGATGGGTAATTTGTGTGCTAGAAACATTTAACAGATTAGATATTTTGCACATTTATCGATGGTTTGTTACAAAGTTCACAGTATATGGTTTTTCCTTACCATCATTGTAGTTTTATAGCCACAGAGAAAGATGAGGTTTTTGGGGGTTTTTTTTGTTTTGTTTCTTGGAATAAACACCTGTAAACTATCCCCCTTAGGGTTGCTAATATGAAACCTATGCAGGCCACACTTTAAATATAGATTCATGTAACATATTTGCTTTTATTGTGCCATTTGCAGCATTTGAATTTGCTACAGCAAACGGATGCCGAATCCCTTAATAATAAGGTCGATGGCATTAAAATTGTTGGTCGTGCAGATTCCAGTGATCTTCTAAACACTGCCCTGATAGAGGTGATGCTTGTTTAATTCTCTTAGGTTTTATTTTTAGCTGGAATCCTGCCATACAAATAAACAATTATTGTTCACTTTGAAGGAAACCAGCAACTTTGGACAGCACCGTTTGGAGACTCCAAAAAAGACAAAACAGTTGAAAATAACAAAGTTTGTAACGCCTAAAAAACAGGGAAGATATTTCCTTTTAGATCACTGGGTGATACTAGTAATGTTTTCCTTCAGTCACATTTGTATTTGGGTTTCAGTGGCTCTAGACTCTGCTGTTAATGGGTTGTTTCTGTAAACTGCTTGTTTCTTTTCTTTAGATTGTGGAGAAGACATTTACTGAAGAAAAAGAAGACTGGGATATTCTGAAGGAAATGTTTCCATATGAAACTTTAACTCCCACAGGAATAAGGTCTTTATTTATACTTTTTTTTTTTCTGTGTGTATATAGATAGATATATATATATCTTTTTGGTTTACTCTGCTGTCTTGGCATTTTAGCAACCTCTAAATTGAATTATCTGTGAGGTATTGTGCATATGCTTAATCTCAAAGTGCTGTGTACAATTAGATTTGCAGCTGGGTATAAAGTAAATGTACTCCTAATTTTCTGCAGAGTGCTGCACTTGTTTCCAAGAACAATGCCACCTACCAGTGAATTCTGATGATCTGGGTTTAACTTCACAATATCAGACTAACAAAAAAAACTGGTGTCTGTATCTGAATTACTGTCCCAAGGATGCAGGATAGGATTTCATTCCTGTTCATTAGGAATGAACACAGGATTTTGTCATTCTAAGACGATTGGGTTATACTGCTGCCTACAGGAGCAATTGGATGTTGGCAAATACCGTGGACATGCCTGGTATAACCCCCTCCCATTTCCAGCATGCCTAGGTTTTTGCTAGTGTCCTAGGAGGATGAGAAAAGTTTACCCATGTTTATTTTTTCTTAAAGGAGAACTATGGGGTCAGTGTTTTTCCCCATAGTTCTCCTTAGGGTAACGGGAGGACACAAACTAGCGTCCTCCCGTTACCCTAAGCTCAGTATACCGCAAGCTACAGCTCGCGGTATACTGAGACGCCGCACATGGAGCGGATCCCGACGTAGATGACGGGATCCGCCCAGCTGCGTGAGTGACAGCTGGCTCTGCCTATCTAGAGGCAGAGCCAGCTGTACCCGCCTCTCCCCCGTCCGTTCCGCCAGTCAGCGCTACTACGGCCGGCCCGGAAGTAGTTAAGATCTTTTTGCTTCAATCAAGACTTCATATGCATGCTTATAAGCTCCAGTCTTTTTTATGCAGCTACTTGGTCGGTGTTTTCTGATGATGCTTTGGAGGCTGGACTGAATGTTGTGGGGCTTGCCTGGAATGGGGCCTTCAGTCACTGGGCACTGCTTGTGGCTGTTTCCAGACCTTTGTGTACTGTTAGCCACAGAGTTCTCTAGGTTCTGAGCCACAGCCACGGCTCTGGACCTCTGCTGTGACCCAGTCTCTGATGACTCACTTGTTGTGAGTATACCCATAGGGCAAAGATCACCTGGAATGCCAACTTAAGGTAGTGGGCTCTGCCTGTAGAACTTTTCAGACTCTTGTGTACTGTTAGCTGCAGAGCACTCTCCAGGTCTAGGACCATGGTAAGTCTCTGAGGACTTACCATGTCTGAGCATCATAATCCGTTCTTATTGATGTGGTGTGAGCCTTCCTAAGACTGGGACAGTTCACGGATATTGCTAGTGCTGTTACCTCCCATGCTGCTTTGGCATATCTTTTGAGCCAAGGGGTTATTGCCATTGTTCCCATGACCGTTTTCGTTGGCTTTTTTTTTTACTCAAATGTTCTCGCTGTTCCAAATGGGGTCAGTCGCTCAATCTTGGGCTTAAATATAATTTTTAATCCAAAAAGTTTGCATGGAATCCACCAGCTCTCTCATGGACTCATGGAATTCAGTTTTTGTCCAATCTTCCTGTAGGCTTCAGTATAACCTGACTATCTGAATTCCTGTGCCCCCCAATTGACTCCAAGAAAAGTAGTAAGGACAAAAATACTGTGTTAAGAGCATAAATCCTATTTTCCCCCTTATCTACCGTGTTTCCCCGAAAATAAGACAGTGTCTTATTTTATTTTTTTTGCACGAAAAAAGACACCTAGGTCTTATTTTCGGGGGATGTCTTACCTGGCTGGGGGAGGACTGGACGAGGTCCCGGAAGGCGGCGTGCTGTTGCCGGTCCCGGTGTCAGCGGATGATATTCCGCTTCCATCGGGCGTGTAGGCGGGAGCTGCGTGTGGGCGGGGCGGAAGCTGCGGTGTGGGCGGGCCTGTGGGCGGG
>NW_017306400.1:0-15855 GCF_000935625.1 Nanorana parkeri | reverse complement strand
GGGCGGAAGCTGGGGTGTGGGCGGGGCGGGAGCTGCGGCCGGTCTTTACACTTAAAATTCAGTTTATGTGCAGCTACCCCGAAAGTAAGACCTAGCGGATTTCTGTGATATAAGACCTACCACCGAACTAGGTCTTATTTTCGGGGTAGGTCTTATATTACAGAAATCCCCGAAGATAGCGCTAGGTCTTACTTTCGGGGAAACACGGTAGCATTACTTGTGCACTTTGAGGGTAGAGTTAGGTCTTGTGAGTAAGAGGTCAGGGGTCACTTTAAATCTTTGCTGCTGCCATTATGCTGATAACACAGATGTTAAGTGTGCGTAACAGTATTGCATACCAGAGGTCGGCGGTCTAGAGAAATGTAAGCTACTACAGGGCACATTGTTTAAGAATATTATGGTTATTAGATCCTGAAAAAAGATGCCTGCGATCAACTATAGGATATAAGGGTCACCCACGGTTAAATGAAGTCAAGCTAAAGAAAAAGGAGTAAATATAAATCTTCATATATAAACTTGCAGAATTATAATATAGGAATAACTTCACATTTTTTTAATGGCCTTAATGAATTATTCTTTCAACTACTGCAATCCCTTTTTGATCCAATGTATGTTATTACAAAGATACATGTCTCTGTATTCACTACTGCAATTTCTGTATGCTCACCGGTTTATTTATCTGCCCTCAGCGCCTCATGCCGCAGGCCGATAAAAGGAGCTGCAGGTCGTCCTATAAGTGAGAATTATGAAGAAGGTTACACTTCCCAGTATGCCCCAAAGTACTATCCAGTACATGGATCGAAGGTCACAAAACCGAAAACTGGACGATCGATCTCCATGTGGATAAAGATCCTTATCTTTGTTATTTTGGCTGTGTTTTTATTCTTGGTTTATCAAGTTATGGAGACAAATGAAGGGAATCCTTTTTCTGTTTTCCTACAGGGCATTCAGCGTCTGAATAAAGGTAGAAACTGATTTTCAGGGTTTTTTTGTTTGGTTTTTTTTTTAATAACAGTCCTAGGATTACAGAAACAGCAGTTTGTCTCAAACTTTCTTCAAATTATGACTGCACTTCAAATTCTCCTGTACATTAATAAAGATGGTACATATGGACATACCCAATTCATATTTACTGTGGACAGCAACAGAGGAGGACTGTGCCATAATAAATGACATTATTTTATTAGATTTCTGGAACATTTTGTAGCAGTTATTTTTAACAGTAACGCTTTAGTTAGTTTTGATGGAAAACATTTTTGAATCCTGAATGCAGAAATTGTAATGTGAAATATTTCCATACATGTACACAGTGACTGAACATACATTATGATCATGCTGTTTGGGCAGTTTTTGTGAGCAGGTAGACATTTGTCTAATGTATTATAACTTTTAAAGGGGAATATTTTTGCTATACTTGTGTAGCATAGCTTGTTCAAAGATGCCTTTAGAATACATGTAGCTTAACTGTAATCTGTACACAGCATCTTGTCTCTTGATAATTTGTATATTATCCCTGCAAAATCTGTCATGTGAAAGGCTTTGGTGCTTTATTACAGATGTTCAACCATATTTGATAGCCAACATTTTGAGAAGGAAAAAAACCTGTAGTTTTGCAGGTGTGAATTACACTTTACTGCTAACATTAACCATTGGCTTGGCAAATATGCCTATTACTGCATCCATGTAATGCTGAAAATGTCTGCTAGCAGCTGAAATGTTTTCTCTGATCTCTGAAGGGCACTTGAGTTCCCTGACCTATAGAGCTGCTGAAACCCAAGTAGGAAAATACATATTCTCCTTGTAAGACCTATTATGCTAAGGAAATAATAGCTGGAATGGTGTCCTTTTAAAATTCCAAGGTGACTAGGAACTGTTCTAAAGCTTCCAAGAGATATAAGCAACCAGGGCAAGACTCCCTCTACCCAACAGACTTCGCTTATAGTTAAAATATATTTCTGGTGTGGAATGATCAATTTTAAAAGGGGTTTTCATTTCAAGATAAAGTGCACCCTTTCAATTCCTTCACTTTTCTTGCAAGGGCCTACAGTTAAATGACTTTTGGAAAGCCATATCCAACACAGTACCACTGTCGATCTGTAGTTAAGATAAATATCAAAAGTGAATCACTTTGTTATAACATGGCGGCAGCTGTACACTAAAGCAAATATTTTTTTAAGAAGCCAATTTGCTTGTAATGTACTTCAAACTACAAGTTATTAAATCATGATGTGAGCAATATAATGGACTTGTACGTCAATTTGTTTTCATTGAAGAATGTGTTTTGGAGCAACGTGTTTCTTGTTCCACGGACCTTCACACACTTTTTTTTTTTTACTGTAATACACTTCTGGACCAATTACCTGGAAAGTGAACTTATTTCTTCATGGAAATACCAGGTAAAATGGGGGACATCCATCAATTCTGTTGCACTGCACAGCAATGCTAAACAGAAGTAGTAAAACTGTTTATGGGACAGATTTACTACAAGGTTACAGCCTGAGTCAAACACCTTCCTCAGCTGCTTAAATAAGCTCTGCCACAGAATAAAATGTGACCCTGACCGCTTCTTAATTGTGGTCACATCTTCAGTAATCTGTCTCAGAACTTTGCAGACTGTCGTGCCTGGCTCCCCAGAAAAAGATGCATGGGATGATAAACCTAAAGCAGAGCCTTTGCTTAACAAGAGGCAGTCTGATTTGCAACTAATTTTGTTGCTAATTTGCTTAATGTCCGTCATTATGTTTCTGCCTGCATCTCAACTCTACCCGGCTGTAAATCCTCAAATTATCTCTGAATTGGTGCTTACACTCCTTCCTTCTGGAGGGTGGCTACTTTTGTTCCATATGGTCCCCATATGTAGTACTTTTCACGTTTTATTTTACTAATTTGTATTGAGATTGTAGTCCATCACGGAATGGAGCAGGGAATGAAAGTAGCCACCCTCCAGAAGGAAGGACAATGTCGGCACCAAATCGGAGATGACATGAGGATCTACAGCTGAGTGATACACAAACTACATTTTCTTAATAGTTAAGGTACTTGAATGCATTTTAAAGATTTAACTCCTGACTTAACACAGTGCAATTGTGTCAAATATTACATTAGATGTAGGGGGGGCTTCCAACTTTTTGGTGTACCTGTAAAGTTTTGAGCATGAGAATAGGTGGAGTAAAAACAAAATTACTTCTTTTCTAAATGGCTCCATATGTGTTTTACTTTGCTGGTTTATTATATAACTGTCCTGAGGCACAGCACAAACCTGTAACTCAGTGCTGTAAGAGACGAGAAGCTGTCTAGTTTGGAAATAGTCATCCATTACTATTATCACAGAACTGAAAGTGGGTGCTGGTGGATTGTAACATATACAGGTGTGTATTAGGGCTTACTCATGGAAATCTCTTTCCTTTGTCCCTTATTGTCGGTGTATAGATTTTCTGTCCACTGGCAGTGTAATCCGCAAGACGGGGCTCATAGATTTGGGGGACTACTGCTTCTGAGAGTGCTGAGTTCTCAAGTAGGGCTGGTTTTCAAAGAACCAATGAGGAGGCCTACCTCCTACAAAATTGGGAAGAAATGTAGAAAGACCATAAAATAAAAGACATGGACCTTGATTTGGAAGCATTTTAAAAGTTGTAATGCAGACTCTGTTTTAACCTAAACATATATATATATTTTTTTTTAAATCGAAGATATATTTGAACTTGTCATGCAGTCAGGCACGAAAAATAACAAAAATGCATTTTCAAGTGCAAACATGCTTTTGCCCACTTTGGACACATCAGGTTTGCATTAAAGGAGAACTAAGATGAGTGATTTCCACTCATCCTTCTAGTTAGAGCTGACGTGTGGTAATGAATTTCGACCGTCGAGTATAGATCGGGAAGTGAGCGAACACAACGTCGCTCGCTCAATTCCTGATCATCTCCCTGCAAGGATTCCCCCCCCCACTCCCCTCTCTGATTCCAGCAATGACTGGAGAAATGGATGGGGTGGGCACAGCTGGCTCTGCCTGTAGATAGGCAGGGCCCGCTGTCAATCAGCCAGCTGGGCGCATCTCGACAGTATTGTCGGGATCTGTTCCGCCTGCGGCACTGTCGGCCTATAGCGTGCAATAGCCTGCTATATACTGAGCTTTGGGGTCACTGGAGGAGGTTAGTATATGTCCTCCTGTGACCCTAAGGAGAACTATGGGGAAAACCACTATACTTCCCTTTCCTTCACTCCCCCACAGGTCAATTTATTGCTGGGGGCTTTCACAGGAAGTCCATGGTCTTATGTAAACTACAACTCCAGTGACTTGTAGCTTACGCTGGGCTTTCCTTTTGCTCCCACTTGCTGAACAGAGGTGGGGGAGTGAAAGAAAGGTAAGGATTCTGCTGAGCAGGTCTGTATTAAAATGAACCTCTCCCTTTTGCTTTGTTTTAGCAAAGCACAGGTTCAAATTATAGCTAGAGACCCTAAGCTTTGATGATTATGTACCAAAGTCAACACAGTTTTCTGTAGTAAAAGCCAAAAATAATAATTGTGTTGGCAAATAACATGCACTGTAGCTTGGTGCAGACCATTCAATGTGGTGTTTCACCTCTTTGTATAACTTTGCAGTTCTGTCTCCATTAAATGGTTTTATTGGGTGGGGGGGAGCTGTAGGTTGCAATTGTTACTATAATATATGTCAAGAAAAAAAGTTTTTCTTAGTTTTGGACAGGGAGGGAAAGATTAGAACTCCCTTTTTAGCTTTTACTGTGGGGGGGACGGGGCTAACAGGCTGTCTTTAGACGCCCTGTTCTATTTAAGAAGCTGCCGGCCGTTTCATTACAACAGCTGACCGGGAAGCTATTAATCAAGTAAAATGTGGCTTTTAAGGTGGCTATGCTCTGTGGGAATTTGGGCTGGTTCTTGAGAAAGCGGCTGAAATTTGTACAGTGGGTGCCCATATCGGCATCCCTCAATCAACTGACCGAAGGAGCCGGTTGGAAAATGTCAAACAGACGACAGCCAATGAGCTGCCGGCTCTGTTCAGGTATTCTGACAGCAGATGATGTGAGAATACAAAGCACACAGTGGGGATTCCTTGATCAATGCTCATAGTGTTGATGGAGGAATCTGCTCTATTTTTTTTTCCATTCAGCCCATGAGTTGAAAGAAACAAATAGAGCAGTGTATGGCCAGCTTTACTGTCACAGTGGTGAAAATCATCAGTCCAATTGTCGTCATTTTAGTGTGTGTAGACAAAGCATTAAGCAAGAGTAAATGTACTTTGTGCATTTTGAATACTTTTATATAAAGGCACAGATCGGCTAGTGAACACTATTTACAACGATAAGTCTTTCTGTCTTACGTTACATTATATATGTACAAAATGTCAAGTTCTTAAGCTGGACCATAAGCTAATGAGTGGTGCACATTTTGTCTTTATATATTATCTAAAGCCTCTGTCACGTTTGCTTTTGATATGTTATAAATACTGCATTACAGTAACAATTTCCGTCATTCGAGACCAGTTTGACCCAAACAGATTTACCAGTTTTGTGCAGGTGCTGGCTTCCTTTGACATCTAGGTACTACACAAGGTTTCTCAGCTTCATTCCGATGCTGTAACAATTACAAATTATGGGGTCACAATCCCCCATGATATAGAATAGGCAAACTGGATAAAGAAGCGGTGAGGCCAATATCTTTTATTATAGATTTGTGGGAAGAGGTGGTAACAGTTTAACCTACCAGTGCATGCAAATAAAACTAAAATATACGTTTTGGATGGAGTTGATATTATAAGCTGAACTCTGGGATAAGCAAATATTGTCTAAATGCAAGGGGCATGTGTATTCTTGTACCTTGGTGGACTTTGTGTATTTCTTCCACATCTGTGCTGTTATATAGTTTGAAGTGTGTGCAAGAGCCTCTTGTAATTGAGACAAGTCACTGCTGCTGTTCTCATGCAGGTTGACTTGTATCCAGGCCCATCCTGTTGATTTCTGCATGCAGCGTTTAGTGAGTGGCATCCCTCCCACAGTTCTTTTCTATGTGCAGCACAGTAATGATGTCACCGCTTATTTTACAAGCTAATAACTGGGCTTGCAACGGCATTTAGTGTACACAGTGAATGTATATTCCTTGCAGCTAATAAGTAACAAAGTTAGGTAATATATTTTAAAGTTTTTGTGCCCGGAGTTCTGCTGTAAGTAAGTAGCCTGAGCCAATTAGTGCCTGGGATATGATGTACTGTACAAGCTAAGAATATGGGGCAGCTTAATAGCCACCCGAATCACTACTACTAGAAAGCTAACAATCCAGAGAAAGCATGTAAATAAACTCCCTGCTACTATAGCGGAGGCGAGTCTTTTTACATGCTGGCGCTGCTGTCAATGTGACGGCAGCAGTGAAAGGGTCAATTAAAATGGGTTTTAGCATCTGCTTTCTAAGGGCATTATTCTTTAAACTAGAACCATTAGGGTAGAAATTATGTTTACTTGTATTTATTGTAGAATGACAGCGTTAGTGCAGATGATACTTTTCTATGCATGTCTTAGTTGACTTTAATAGCTATACAATTCAGCTTCTATACATGAATTAACTTATTGTCCAACATTTTTACAGATCTACAACTATGGGGGGGATCTATCAAAACTGGAGCAAACAAAATCTGGAACAGATTTGCACTGCAGCCAATCAGCTTCTATCTCTCTTTCAAATCTTACCTGAGCAAACTGAAGTGAGAAGCTGATTGGTTGCCACGAGCGTCTGCTCCAGTTTTGATAAATTCCCCCTATGTGTTTTCGCTCTAATCTATTTTTGATAGCAATTTCAGCTGATTCATATCAGATAAGGTACTGGCCAACATAACAACTATATAAGGGCATGATACGAGTACTGATTGTAAACATCTGAAAGCTGAATTCGGGAATCTGAAAATGTAAGGAACCGTTACAAAAAAAGCTAATTATGATTAAAAAAAAATGTATGCTTCCTAGATGAAACAAATGCATACTGTTGTAAGCATGTCCCATATAAGTGATGGCAGTTGTCAGTTTGTAGGTAAACTGTCTCAAGCTTTTCTTTCTCTGCCTATACCTTTCACTCAGGTTTTATGTTATAGGTTGTGGCTTCTAAGAAATCGTGCCACCAAGGGCATAAGCAGTCACACCATCTCGGTCTTGGCATGTAAATACCCCTTTGGGATAAGCTGTTTTAAAGACTTACAGATGTCTCACATTTAATTTGTTATGCATTTTGTATAGAAGCAACTTCTAAATGTCTGTTTTATACTTTGAAAACCGTTATATGCATACATTTGTCTTTTTTTGCACTGAGGTCTGCAGTTAAACCATTTGGTAACGTGTTTGTTAGCTGCCTAAATGTTAGTGTGCCAGACTCATTTAGAAAAGTCTCCACTAGCAAGGTGTATTTAAATTGCAGCTTCACCCACCTTTTGCAGCCATTACAAGAGTGCCCCACATTACAATGAATGCAGCAACAGAAGGTGTGACCCTCCTTGGCAGGGTAAAACCATCTACATCAAAGGGTTGGATATATGGATCTAGTCCAATCACCAAAAATTGGCATACAAAATATAAATATGTATGCTCTGATTTACCTGATTATGCACATGTATGGCTATGGAGGGGGTAGAGAACAGGAAGACCTATCTAGCACCAGCTTTGCCTCTGGCAAAAACAATAGCAGTCAGTTTGAGAAATCTGATGTGATTGCCCTTGCCCCAAAAACTAGTTAGCCCAGGATATCTGTGTCAATCTGCTGGTACCAACTGGGTGATGATCACATAATGTCTGTGTGGGAAACCTATCAACTCCAAGAAAGTAGAGTCCGTAACTACAATAGGAAATAGTCACCAGCAAGAGGTAAAATGAGCTAGTGAGTGATTCAGTTAATTTAATACAAAATTACATTTGGTAGTGGTGTAGTGCACACGGTCAATGTGAGCAACAGGACACAAGCAATTCACTATAATTGTGTGTAGCAATGTGCTTTGTTTTCTTTTACAGTGCTTCTGCCATTATTGCCTATAATTTGAGTTATATTATTTTGCAATTATAGCAGGTTCAAGTTTGTTTTCTTTGTCGTACATTGAGGGATACAGGTTTCAGAGCCAGTTGGTTTTAATGCTGCCTAGAGGTGGATTTGGACACATCTTTGACCATTTTTACTAGCCTTGTTTTTGAGATTTTTTTTTCAATCAGGACTTCATCTACAAGTTGCTTGAATTAGCGTATTCTTAGCAAAAGCTTTGAAGGCTAAATCCTGTTGGACTGGATGATTGTGGGGCTTGCCTAGGATGTGACCTTCATGCACTAGGTGCTTTCCAGACCTTTGTGCGTGTTAGATGCAGAACTGCCTTTGGTGTGTCCCAGTCTTTAAAGACTCATTCATGAGTAGGCAGTGTGAATGAGTGATCTACTTAGTTTATTAGATACATAGGGTGCTAATATTATCCCTATTTTTGTTAGTTTTCCATGGAAAGAGTTGTAAAACTGAGGGACTGAGTGCTGCATCATTATGTGAAGTGTCACGCTCGCATGCTCTGCCCTCTTGCTTCTGCCCTTCAGTGTGAGTTAGTACCTTCCCACCACTGCTCCTTATCGCAAGAGACACACAGTTTTACCTTAGTTGGTCCTTGCTGCTGTCTATAGTATGACCTGGCCACCTCCATCCATCTGAATCTCTCCTGCTTCCAGCAGCTGAGTACCCAAGGTTTTACCTTGCACTTGAGCTAAGTTGTCCCTGCTTGAGGTGCAGCATGTTTTATCCCAAACACACAGAGCAGTCCCACTGTATATGGTCGCTCGTCCCACTAACTGTTCAGGGATGGCATGTAGTGTTCTGTCTCAAGGATCTGGCACTGATGATGTGGTATGTTGTCCCCTGCTTGGTGTGACCCTCTCCTCAGTTTTAACCCGATAGGATTTCACCAATTATGCAGGATTTCATGGGTCTAATTGCAAATTTGATTGCTGACTCTGCCAAAGCCTCAATGCCGCCTTCTGCAAAATGAATACCTGACGTGCTTGCAGTCTTAGTAATCCTTTAGCCTTTGGCTATGGAGGCTCTATCTAATAAAGAGTCTCAAAATCCATGCTAGACTATATTGTCTCTGGGGAGTCACAGGCAGCTGCCATAACTCCCAGCTTTAGAGAGAATGTTTTAGCACTTATTGATGCAGTGTGTGCCAATGTTAAAGATTGAGGAACAGCCTCTAGCTTCCACTACTGCTGAAACCAGTCTAGGATCCAGAAAACTACTAAAATCTTTTACATGCTATTCCTAGATGTCCTGTACACAGACTGGGGAACTCCTGATATACCGTTTACACCTCCCAAACATTTTGCAATCCAATATCCATTTGAGGAGTCCTTTATTGAGAAGTGGGCTGTTGCCACCTTTTGATAAGGCAGTATCCTGTCCTAAAAAAGCACTGACGATGTAGGATCCAGCAGTAGTTAAGGATCCATAGATGAATGCTTGAAGATCCTTTCCAAAACCTTATTTTCTTTGGCAGGTGCTGCCTAGCAACCTGTTATGATTGTAATGTTACCCTGTCAAACATTAGAAGAATGGACTTAATTTATGAGAAGGGATCCAACTTTACACCACAAAAAATCTTTGATTTGTGGAGTGCTTAGAGCTCATGCTAGCAGCCCTGCACTACTGTGTAGTTGGGTTGATGGTTAGCTCCTGTCTTATTTCCTGTTTAAGTCTTCTATCCGAGACTCACCCTTCTCCCGAAGCCAAGAAGAGTTCCTTTTGTTACTCCCAGGCTTTAACCATAACAAGTCAAAGCAAGGGGCCCTGTTGCGCCACAAACCCTGGGCCCCTAGCTAAAAGCTAGGAGGTCTACCATCACACATGTAAGATATACTTCCCTTGGTGCAAGGAACGAAACTTTCATATGTGTGATGAATCTTGACCTTTTTGCAATCAGGCCTGGATCAGCGTTTAGCCTTGAGTACCATCAAGGGACAAATCTCAAATACCGATTTGTTTCCAAAGACTTCTAGCCTCCCATTCTTTAAGTACTTTGTACAAGGAGTCTCCTATATGGCTCTCCTCTGTGTGTTCACCTGCCAGCATGTGGGATTTTAATTTGGATCTCTTAGGTTCAAAAGACATTTGTTTGAAGTGCTATCAGGGATATTCCACTTTCAACACTGAAAGGGTTGCTTTCTTTGTCACCAGCCCCTCTGTGTCTGAAATGTCAACTTTGTTCTGTAAAGAACCCTTTCTGGTCTTGGACAAGGTAGTGTTAAGGCCTAAAGCCTCCTTCGGTGGTTTTAGTCTTTCACCTCCACCCGGGCATTGGGCTGTTTAGCACCAGCATATAAAAAGGAGATTTTACTTCATTTTGCGGATTTAGTTCAAGCAGTGCGTCTACTTTACAGCCATTGCTTCCATTAGAATTACTAACCGTTTATCATTTGTAATGGTCCACACAAAGGAGAACCAGCTTCTCGTTCCACCACCTCTTGGTATTTTAGACAGATCATTATTCTAGCTTTTATTCTAAGAAACGAGTGTCACCCCACCCGTTCCTGTGAAGGCGCACACTGTGAGGTCTTTCCATGCTTCTTGGGTTTTTCAGTATCGGGCAACCGTTTCCCAGATTTTCAAGGTTGCCACCTGGTCTTCTGTTCACATGTTCTGTAGGTTTTACCAGTTGGATGTTCAGGCCTCATCTGATGCCAGACTCTGGCACATGGTCCTTCAGGCAGCTCTTTGAGTTACATGATGCCCCCATTTATTTTATTGTTATGTGGGCCTGTTACTGTTGCCCACCCCTCAATTGGGCTGCTTTTGGACATCACAATTGTCTCATAATAACTGAATCCCGTGTCCCTTTATGGCCAAGAAAGAAAACAGGAATTTTGTACTTGCCGTAGAATCTGTGTTTTGGAGTTCAATAAGGGACATAGGTCCCACCCCTCTGTTTTGTCATTTCTATTACTGCTTTTCTACAAAACTGAAGCATCCTCGGAGTGGAAGGGGTTATACCTTGTTGGCTAAGAGCTTTTTTTTTTGTTTGCCAGTGTCCAATTCCTCCTGTACGGCCGTATAATTCAAGTCCCTCAGGCAGCACTTTGAGTTGCAGGCAGTTCCCAGTTTTCTGTTGTTTTTAGTGGGCCTGTTAGTGTTTTATTTGCTGTTACCCATCCCCCAGTTTTACTGCTTTTGAACATCTCAATTATTGAGAAACAATATTAGATTTGTGTACCTGTAAAATCCTTTTCTTGGAGTTCATTGAGGGACATAGGTCTTATCCCTCTGTGTTTATGATCATTGCTCTCAGTACTACTTTGTTACAAAACTTAGGCATGCTGGGAGTGGGAGGGGTTTTATCCGGCCGACACTGTTTGTTTGCCAGTATCGAAATCCTTCTGTGGGCATTTATAAAGAAGTATATTTATCAGACCAGCTTCTTACAATACAGAAGGAATACAATGTATTATTTGGAATGCATACAATGATGTAACATTTGATGGGCTTTGCATAAATATTGCTAACATACTATTGCCTTTTCTGTATTTATTCATTGTAAAGCCCAAGATATTGCAAGCCTAGAGAATATGCATCAAATCAATAATATATATTTTTGTTCCAAAATATTTTTGTAATTTGTATTTTTTTCCCTTATTTACAGTCTTAACGTAATTGTGTGGCATCTTTTCATGTACCATTTCTATCAATGTATGAAAGTAATTGCTGTATCAATAAAGTTGCATAGTGTGGGCAGCAAAATTTGTCACCAGGCTTAATTTATTTTCATTTTGTCCAGACCTCCTGTTTCAAGGAGAGTTATTACACCCTGTTTCACAGTCACTGGCTTTAATGGCCTAGCTGTTGAAACCCTGGTTCTGAAGGACAGAGGCCTTTCGAATGCTGGCACCTCTGCTTTTGAAAGCTAGGAAGTCGACCGCCTATAGCACCTGGAAAGCTTATTTTACTTGTGTGTGCAAGGAGCTCTCATCCCAGGAGATAAGTGTCTTATTTTTTTCTCCAGTCTGGCCGAGAACGGTGTTTAGCCTTAAGTACTATCGGGCCAAATTTCTGCCCTGGTGATCCTTTTTCAGAGTCTGCTTGCCTCACTCTCTAGTAAAGGCCTTTGATCAGCGGGTTGCTCACGTTGTTCCCCCTGTATGCACTCTAGTGTCTCTGTGGGACCTCGACTTTCTCCTGTCTCGCTGCAGTAGTTGCTCTTTGAACCACTCAGATATATCTCTCTGATCATACTCACACAGAAGGTGGTCTTCATCTTATCCTACCACTAGGGATGTCCCGATGCCACTTTTTCAGGGCCCAAGTACAAGTACATCCCCCTCATGTACTTGCCGATATCAATTACCGTGACGCGACACTCGGCGAGGTAAGTAAGAAGAAAAAAAAAAAACATAGCGCAAGCTTCGGCGCTAGGCTTGACAAGTACTTGTCAAAATGCCCTGTATCGGGCCCGATTCCGATGCTAGCATCGGTATCGGGACATCCCTACCTACCACCCTTAGGTCCTGCTCTCTCCACTGTTTAGACGTGGTTCAGGCTGTTCATGGTTAGCTCTCTGCTACCGCTTCCATCGGCAAGTCTGACTTCCTCGTCATCATTCCTGAGGTTCCGTGTATAGGGGCAACCAGCTTCTCTTTCACCAATTGCTAGGTGAATTCTGGGAACTGTCACTCAGGCCTATAAGCTGAAGGGTAATGTTCCCCCATTCTGATAAAGGCTCACTTTACTAGGAGTATTAGTACTTCTTGGGCCATCCAGCATCAGATTTCAGGTTTCCCAAATCTGCAACCCTTCCACCTGGTCCTCTGTTCATTCTTTTGCCAAGTGTTACCAGGTGGATGTTCAGGCCTCTGCAGATGCTAGCTTTGGCCGCACAGTTCTGCAAGTTTTGGGTCCCTTTTATTATTGTTCCCTGTTGGGGTTTGTTTGTGTTTCTCACAGGCCTGCTAGCTGTTGTGTGCTCTGTTGCCCCACCTCTGTTGATTTCAGAATTAACTCCCAGTGTCCTTTGATGTACGATCAAGGAAACAGGATGTTCGTCTTGCCTATAAAATCTATATCTTGGAGTACACCGCATGACACAGAACCCTCCCCTCTATTTTCTGTCATCCACTCTTGTATTGTGTGCTACAAAACAAGGCAGGCTTGGAGTGGAAGCGGTTATACAGTGCTGTCCTAACAGCTTTGATTTGCCAGTGTCCAGTCACCTGAAGGTAGCTGCATAACCCATTGGTTTCAGAATAGATTTTCCTGCGATGTATGCCAACAACCTGATTTTACAGGTTATTTTAAAGCAGAACTCCAGCCAAAAATAACAAGATAAAAAAATGAATAGCCCATTAAAAGATTAAATTAAAAAATCATATTCATTCTCAATCCAGAGCTGTCTCATCACAGTACTTTGTTTTCACCATTAGATCTCCTCATTCTGGCATCCACAGTCATTCAACCCACTTCCTCTGAGCTCAGGTTGTCATGAATGCACCCCAGCCTGTGCCTGGACTGTGTAAGGAGAAGCAGCGCAGTGATGCTTTCTCTTCCTATCCGCATGCTCCTTTTTTTACACATGAACTGACTGGATCCTTGTGATGCTTCTTCCTCTCCTACTCCACTGTAGGGGGACTGCAAGATTATAAATAACATGCCCTTCAGAAAACATAACCAGTGTTCACCCTGCTGTTGTTTTTTTTTTATGTTACCAGTGTTTATACTGAGAAAGATATGGGAGCTGTGATTGCTGATCTCCAAAAAAAAAAGTTAGTTGTCTGGCTGCCACTGACATTACTTCAGCCACTGACCCAGAAAAAGCTTGCAGCATGAAGTCAAAGGTGTGATTCTGCATATTTGTTTGGGGGTGGGGGTTGCAGTGCTTCAGCACTAAAGCCATTGGATTAGCATGACCCCCTGGGAACTAGTATTTCTAGAAGGGTAAATGAGCAGTACTTTTCTCCATACTTCTTCAGTACAGGTTTATTTTAATTTTCCATTCTGTAGGTCATTACTTTAGTTTACTAAGCTGGTGACTTTATTTTCCAGAACTACAACAGAACAAATCTACCACTAAACATAGCATTAATCGTAAAATAAATCCACACTAACCCCTTGTTTTGTATGCTCACCTCATCTTGCCTCTGAAACAGCCCCACCAAATCCTCACAGTTCTGCCGATATCTGTGCACCACCAAATGCAGATGCTAAACTATCAGCGCCGACAACTCATGATCCGCTGTCTTAGAAGAGCTCAGAACATTGAGATACCTCAGCCGGGTTAGCCCCCCCATATCAAAATTTTTGAACAAAACATATGCAGTTGGTTAGATCTTTGTTAGATCAGGTTAGATCTCTGTTGTTTGCGTTAGATCTCACACAGAAATAGAGATATTAACAGTTATTTGCAGGGGGGGCTAACCCGTCATCAGCCCCCCCTTATCAAAAAATTGACCAAACAGCTAGTTATTTTGGAAGATATTTGTTAGATCCGGTATGATCAAGTGGTTTCAACGTTAGATCTCATATAATTACAGAGATATTTCACATAAAAACACAGATATTAGATGGCATTATATGGGGGAGCTAGCCCCCCCCACATGCAATTTTCTGGTAAAATTTCATTCAGGCTGATAGGCCTTCGTTAGATCCGGTGAGATCAAGTGGTTTCAACGTTAGATCTCATATAATTACAGAGAAATTATGAATATTTGGTATTACATAAGGGGGAGCTGGCCCCCCCACATGCAATTTTCTGGTAAAATTTCATTCAGGCTGATAGGCCTTCGTTAGATCCGGTAAGATCAAGTGGTTTCAACGTTAGATCTCATATAATTACAGAGATATTTCACATAAAAACACAGATATTAGGTGGCATTATATGGGGGAGCTAGCCCCCCCACATGCAATTTTCTGGTAAAATTTCATTCAGGCTGATAGGCCTTCGTTAGATCCGGTGAGATCAAGTGGTTTCAACGTTAGATCTCATATAATTACAGAGATATTTCACATAAAAACACAGATATTGTAAGATATGTAAGATCTGTAGTAACGGGTGGCAAACACCTGTATGGAACTCAACTGCGGATAGCGTCCAACTTAAAGTTCATCTAATCACAAAAGAAATGATTTCAGTTTAAATCACTGTATTCAAATTTTACTGACAGTAGTATTCACAACATAGCCTCTAACTCTGTGTCATCAACCCAGAATCTGCAGCGAGCATGAAGTCACTCTCTCATCACTGGCCACAGTGCATGATACTTGCGTTTTTGTAGTGTGGGGATACACTGAGATAGAGAGGGAGAGTCCAGGGAATACCACCGTTCTTTTAAGTGGGATGGTAGCCTCGGTTCATGGTGTGAATGTCCACAGAAGCAGCAGGGTTGAGCGTGAGCTGGGCTGCGTATGAATGGTCCACTGCAATATTGCCCATTAGGGCTGAAGCCAGAGTTTGAGTCCTTGGGTTGAGAATCAGCTCTCCAAGAGAGAACAGCCACACAGGAATGGTCAGCGTCTGTATCCAACGCAGTACTGAGATGCCGACGGGGCGTGGCCTGTCTATGGCGGTGTGAGGACGCTAAATCTTTGAGCTCCGCTGCCTTCCGAGCATCGTGCAGTTGATCGTAACTCCACTTACCTTACCCGATGTCAAAAAAGGGCAAATCCTCTGGAAGTGGCACCGGGAGCAACCCCAGAGACCTCCATCACTAATCCCCATCCGTCTCCACGCGCTCCGCCACGGCAAACCGCATGGCGCCATACGAGCCGCCACGGCCTACAGCAACGCCTACGCCTCGATACTTGTCAGAATCTCCCCCGCCACCTAGCCTGAACGGCCGTGTGACACCGCCGGAAGAC
>NW_017306399.1:2191753-2216473 GCF_000935625.1 Nanorana parkeri | reverse complement strand
ACCAGCTGTATGTATATCTGTAAAAAAAGTTTTTTTTAAAAAACCCAAAACACACTTCATCCAGAACTGTAACTGCAAGTTGTAATCCTGCTCACCTGACTGCCATCCCCAGGTACATCTGTCTGGGCACTGCTGTATCCTGAATATTGGTCATACCACTGCTGAATAGCCTCCTGCAACAGAAACAATACATGTCATCAGACACTGTACACTTACCACTACAGACAGAGAAAGGCCGTGTAAAGAGAATGAGCTACCTGAGAGTAATCTCCGTATTGCTGGCTGTAGGAGAAATAGTTCTCTAATCCCGACTGTCCTGCGGAGTCCTGACACAATAAGCCATCCACTGCATGAGCCTGGAGCCCCCGAGCTGACATGCCTAAATCATCAATATAAGAAATACACTGCGTTTTATTTATAGACCAAGTGTAGGAAGATAGAAGAACCCTCCACACACCAATGGCATTTGTTATTCTGACGATCTGTCCAATTAAATGGACATATTGAAAGCTATTACCGAGTGCTGGTGATCCTTGTCTTCTACCTCATTTATAGAGCAGGCAATTGAGAAATACCCCCCCACTGGCCATGTCACACTAGTGATCCAGCTCCTGGGGACAACTCACCAGAGCCCTCACCTGCTTCAATGCAGATGAAGTCTCTCGATTGGACAGCGAGGGTACAAGGTGTGGAATCAGGCGAGTATTTGTTCATTGTCTGCCGCCGGCGAGCTACAAGTAACAAGATCGCTAGTGTGACATCGGCCTTAGAAATAAACAAGGTTAAGGGCGTGCGGTCATGAATTTCCCGACATCGGTTGCCTTTGTAATTAGTGTTCTGGTGCACAAGGGGTATATGTGTACTCCGAAGGGACAGCAAAACAAAACACACACCAGCCCCATCGGTACAAAGTGCTTTCTCCGAGAACTGAGAGAAATGTCCGTCAGTAATGACACTAAAGGGTTCAACAATAAGATCTCATGAAGAACACATTGTACACACAACCGGGGTCTGAATAGCACAGATGGCCCGAGTGCTACAGGGAACAAAGCCCCTTACATGAGACACACTTGTAATTAAAGCCAATTTTATAGAGCTGCACCTGTTCCCTATAACAGCATTTCAATGGCAGCTCAAATGAATGGACGAAAAGGCACACACCTGCCCCTCCAATCAACAGCCAGCTTTCATCGACAGACAATCATTGCGTCAGATCTGCACGCTAAGCAGAGGCGATGGCACAAAGTTCAAAGTCATGAAATGGTTAAAGTAAAATGCTGTTAAGAGATGGGCCGCGTTTTTTTCTGCCCTGTTTGTGTGCGTTTGCACACGTGGTAACGCATCAGAAAACCGTGCAACTTGTCAGCCGCGTTTTGGGTGCCATTATTAAGCTCAGTATACAGCGAGCTACAGCTTGCGGTATACTGAGACGCCGCAGCCGGGACAGATCCCGACAATTTTGTCTGGATCCACCCAGCTGCCCGAGGTGACAGCTGGCTCTGCCTATCCAGAGGCAGAGCCAGCTGTACCCGCCCCCATCTAGTCCCTCCCGTCACAGCTCTCTGCAGTGACAGGATCGAAAAGTGAGCGAGCGCCGGTATGTGTTCGCTCACTTCCCGATCTACTGAGCCAACCTGTGACAGTCTCATCGTCACAGGTCGGCTCAGATTATGAGGCTGAGTGAAAATAACTCGCCTCATAATTCTCCTTTAATGGCACCGCAAGCGCTTTTCCGCCATCGCGCAAATCACAGAGCGCTCTTGGAACACGCAGGTGTGAACCAGGCCTTAGGATCTACTGCTGAGGAGGAACTTACCAGGCAACACGCTTGCCAGATTCAAGTAAGGGTTCGTGCTGAGCCGGAAGTCTTTCGGTGGCTCCCCCAAGAGCGATGTCTGGTTACTCGGCTTGTTCTGAAGAAGAAAGAAAGAAAGAAAGAAAGAAAGGCTTCAGAAAAATGTCTAGACAGAGAAGCCGTTAGCAGCACCTTAACCCAATCTATTGCAGGTATGAGCAAACCTATGGCACCCCAACAGCAGAGGAACCACAGCTGTGCCACAGGCTCAACAAGTACAAAAATATGAAATATAAACAAATCCCAGTATACACCATGAGGAGAATTTATCAAACTGATGAGAGAGCCCGAGAGGGGAAAGAGAGAGAGCCCGAGAGGGGAAAGAGAGAGAGCCCGAGAGGGGATAAAGACAAAGCGACAAAATGAGAGAGCAACAAAAAAAAAGAGAAAGTGACAAAGAGCGACAGAACTCCAAAGAGAGCTCGCTTTGACCTCTTTCTCTCTTTGTTGCGTATGCAAAGAGCGTGCAACACTAACAGCAAGCAAAAGACAAAGCCCACATGAGAGCGAGAGAGAGGGAGGGAAGCTGCTTTACTAAAGGATTTGAGAAACATTTACTTCAATATCCCAATAATGTGCAGATTAAATCTATAAACAGGGATTTGCTTTTCCCGGGATTGGATAATTGATGTGAATCTTCACTTCTTTTAAAAAGGAGAACTATGAGGGGGGAGGTGAGTGCTTTTCACTCACCTCATAGTTCTAGCCGACCTGTGACAATGAGACTGTCACAGGTCGGATCAGTAGATCGGGAGGTGAGCGAACGCCGGTATGTGTTCGCTCACCTTCCAATCTACTGATCCGGCTCTCTGCCGTGACAGGGGAGGGGCTGGATTCCCCCCTCCCCGCTCCGATCCTCCAGCGCTGACTGGCGGAACGGACGGGGGAGGGTACAGCTGGCTCTGCCTTTAGATAGGCAGAGCCAGCTGTCACTCACACAGCTTGGCGGATCCAGACATAATTGTCGGGATCCGCTTCAGCTGCGGCGTCTCAGTATACCGCGAGCTGAAGCTCCCGGGATACTGAGCTTTGGGTGACGGGAGGACGCTGGTTTGACGCTTTGTTACCCCAAGGAGAACTATGGGGAAAAGCCCTAACCCCACAGTTCCCCTTCAAATGGAGATTCTCAACACCTTGAGGAAAATCAGCTTCAAAGACAGAGCGTGAGAGGAAGAGAGAGAATGAATACGTAAGTGTGTGTGTTGAGCAGTTACATTATGGAGGGAACTTTTTTTCCATAAACAATCATATAACCGCACACTTTAATTCCGATTCATATCCTGAAGGCAGTGTGATGCTGCAGAGAGTGAAAGGCTCCATTCTTCTACATCAGGCCCACTTTCCCAGAAACAGATTTTAGAAGGCGCAGCCAAAGAAGCCCGCAGGTAGATACAACACAGTTCTCACCGTGTGCAATGTGTCTGTGGTGCCGGCCTGTGATTGCCCGCTCAGCAGGGACCCGTCCGTCAGTGCCAGGGCAGACTGCTGGTCTTGGGCAAGCTGGGAGAGTGAAGCACTCAACTGCTGATTATGCAGGTATGGCATCAAGTCTGCAGGAAACAACAAAATACAAAACACAACTGAAAGTCCAATCTAAGCAACTTACTTCTCTGTATACTAGAACATGTAATACACACCTGAAATGACAAATGACCAGAGGTTGGGGGTGTCCCTGACTATAGTGTGGCAGGGGTGTCTGGATCACAAGAGCAGCTGAACATAATTCCAAATCCTTTTTTGGGGTAAAAGTTCACCTATTTGTATTTTTATTGGTCTTATAGATTTAAATCAAAACTTATTTATCCACAACAGGCGAGTGACAGAGACCCGACTCACTAGTTCCTTTACATTTGCACTGTGTTTGATTTGATGGGTTTGTTGACTTCGTCTTCCTAAATTTTCATAGTAAATCCAAGTTAAATATTCTCGTATAACTTACAGCAATGGTCATCAACTTACTAAGTATAGGGGTCCTCAACTGTGGCCCCTGACACAACCGGAGGACCACGAATAATGATCAGTATACACTGAGCGGCCAGATTATTATGACCATTATATATATATATATATATAATGCTAAAGAGGACTGTCAGAGACTGCAGACATTCTAGAGAAAATGGTGCTCAGAGACTGTGAGATGATACAGATTGGAGATTTGGAGAGACGGGGGGCATGTTACATGACGCTAGGGCAACTCACTGCCATTACCCTTTTACAAATCAATGCACTTACTCCCAGTACAGACTGCTGGGGTCCATGGGTCACAACACAAGTACCAAAGGGCCACGCAGCAGGTTGTGCACCAAGGCTTATAGCAGTGGTTCTCAACCTGTATAACCACTTGGCCATTAAGCCGCGACCCAAGTCGCACCACACTGGAACGCACGGCATTGCATTCCCTCATGTTCCGATGCAAACGATCAAACTGTGTTTGGGGTGCCATTCAAATGAATGGCAATACAACGCACCTCCCGCACCAGAACGAACAGTAGGTACCATTGAGCAGTAGTTTGCGATTAAAACACTGACATTCTCACATACACACTCCCAAAACAATGTAGGGGTCCATTGTGGGCTGCTGTGCTGTGACGGAGCTTCATCCATATGTGCATTGCTGGTACAGCTCCCATGCACTCCCTGTAGAGGTGCCGGGAGCCAGAATGTGACATCACTCCGGTCACGCGAGGGAGCTTTAAGCAAAGCATGTATAGATGGAGCTCTTTCGCAACCATACCCCCACCCCACCTCAAGCTGGCGCACAGCACCTGGCAGCATATTTTTAACGGCTGCGCGGCACGAGAACTGACAGTGCTGCGCTATAGTGGGGAGGCTGAGGAGACTCTCACCTAGTGCAGTGGAAGGCATGCGGCGACCCATTAAACATGGGGCCGCGACCCAGCAGTTGAGAACCACGGGGTTAAAGCATATTCTTCATGCAAGAACATTAGGTCGGATAGCTTCTCATAATTGCAAAACACATCACCGAATATGAAGCAAATCACCAGGAAAATATGGGCAAATGGAAAATAAACACGTATACGGTGATGAGAATGGCTCAAAGGAGTTTGGTGAGCTGCTGGGCTGGATTTTGAAGGAATATTTGCTTAAACGTGTCTTTTAATACACAGCTGGCACGTAACATTGTCAATCTATGCGACTTGTCAATACTTCACATGACTCAAGAGGACTTCTATCCAAAACCCAGGCAGCTCAGTCTGTTAGGAGAATGATTTCTCAGGCAGTCAGGATGTAGCGCAATGAATAATAAATGGGTAAGGAGAAAAAAACAAAGCCTGATGTAATAAACAAATGTGTCAGGAGTCGTAACAAAGGGATAAAACAAATCCAGACGGCATAGCTTGATATATTTCTAAATCTATGACCGGCGTTGTTATATGTACTGTAATATTGCATGAAAGAGAATTGTTTTACGGAATTGCTTCTCATGGACTCAGACTGGCATAATGCTCTGTAACCTGAACTGCTCATGATCCGAGACCCCTGTAGTTGTGCTATGACCGGAAGTACATCTACTTTATACTGCTTTGTACAACGGCTTAACAAAAAAATGTAAATGCATATCAGAAATATAGTTCTAAAAATATCGACAAGTCGAAGGATTTGAGCGACTTTGACAAGGACAATTGTGATGTGCAGTAAACTGGAGACTTCTCAGTAGGTGGGGGGTTTGGCCACCGGCAGGGGCCGCCCCTAGGCTGTAATTGGTCTTTAGTTTTTTTGTGCCTAGCGTCCTTCTCCTGCAGGTGGCGATATTACCCTACAGTACATGATCTCCGATCTGTTCCCTGTGTCCTTCAATGAACGGGAGAGAAATAGCTCTTTACCACCGAACTGCTAGAGAGTTCCTATAAAATGTGTTGTCCAATCAGATAGTACTATACTATGAATCATGATTAACCTAATCATGTTATCAGGGGCGTAACTAGAAATCACAGGGCCCCATAGAAAAGAACTGCAGAAACACATTAAACAAAATACTTACACTTATATATTTAACAGACCAAAGAAGAGCAAGAGAATTTGGATTTACATACACATGTAATGTATACCTGTATGTAAACTACAAGCTAATTGGGTCTTATCCAAAACACAGACTTTCCAGGCTACTCGAGGCATAGAAGTAAATCAGCGATCATAGCAGCTAATGTAGAGCTCACCAGCTGCAGGCAGCAAATCTATTCATATGCAATATATCATACGAACAAGAATGTTGGTACTTATTTCACTGCTGAACATAAATAAAATACTTGCAAGAAAATTTTGCATTTCCTATAGAATGGTGTTTCCTATCTGACAATTTAGCTGTATGTAGCATCGCTCTAAAGCAGCCGCAGCTAAAGCCAAGCGATGATGAAGTTGTCATGTTTTACCAATTAAAAGTGACACTCTGCCTCTGAGGCTGGCACCTTTCGTTTCAGCATTCAGATGATATTTCGGAACAGGGACTGGCAGCTCTTCCAGAGTACAGTCTCTGAATTGTGCGTAAGGGCCTCAGTTATGCCGGCTCTTGCCAGACTCAGTGAAAGGGCTCCAATCCAGGCAATGCTCCTAATGCAAACAGAGACCTCTACAATAACAATTCCTGGACTGCAAGGGAATTATTTCACACCATAGGGCCCCCGTTCACACTTACTAATGGTGCCGATCGCATGAGTCTCGCAAATTCCTCCGTGCGTCTCATGCCGTCTGCTGTGGGTGGGAGGCGCTCTATAATACAATGACAGTTGCCACCGCCTGCACGTGTTCACAAGTAACCGCACAGGCTACGATTGCCTGCAAATGGTATGTGTCCAGGTGCAGTTGTCTGCAGGTAAATCGCAGCCTGTGAGATTACTTACAAACAGCCTGGGAACAGATCGCATTAGTCTAAGGGCAGGCTCACACCATTTTCCGGACCAGATCTGGTCTGAAAAATGGTGTGAGCCTGCACGCAGTTCCAGTGCATTCCAGATCAAACAAAATGAGACATGCAGTATTTTTCTGGTCTGGAACGGACTGCGCTGGTGTGAACAGAGGCCAGCAATAGCGTAGGGATACATTAGGATGCATGTTGGGTCCGGAAACAATCGGGTCTGGTCTGGAGATGTGATGTGAATGGGCCCTTAAAAAGGAGAACTATGAGGCGAGTGCTTTTCACTCACCTCATAGTTCTAACCGACCTGTGACAATGAGACTGTCACAGGTCGGCTCAGTAGATCGGGAAGTGAGCGAACACATACCGGGTTTGCTCACCTCTCGATCCTGTCAGGGCTCTTTGCCGTGACAGGGGAGGGGCTGGATTCCCCCCTCCCGCCAGCGCTGACTGGCGGAACGGACGGGGGAGAGGCGGGTACAGCTGGCTCTGCCTCTAGATAGGCAGAGCCAGCTGTCACTCACGCAGCTGGGTGGATCTCGACATCGATGTCGGGAACCGCTCCAGCGTCTCAGTATACCGCGAGCTGATACTGAGCTTAGGGAGACTGGAGGACCCTAGTTTATGTCCTCCCGTTACCCTAAGGAGAACTATGGGGAAAAGCCCTGACCCCATAGTTCTCCTTTAAGGTGCCCATACACTGGTCAAATTTCGGCAAATTTTTATATACCGGCCGAGATTCGCACAGTGTGTGGGGCTGTCGGCTCCCTTTCAGCCGGTATTCCTCAATCAGCTGATCGAAGGAGCCGGCTAGAAAATTCTCCATGGATCAGAGCCGGCAGCCAATGAGCTGCCCGCTCTGGTCAGGTATTCTTACAGGGGCCGGCAGCACCTATCAGAATACAATGTAAACAGTGGGATTCCAACACGCGGTTTGTGTTGGAGGAATTGGGTAATTTTTTTCGTTCAGCCTGCGGGTTGAACGAAACAAATTGATAGGTGTATGGCCAGCTTTATGGAGAAATCTACAGTAGTGAACGTAGCACAAACACAATAGCGTCCTGATAAACATTGCATTTTGGCAGCCGTTCAGTTGAAATGGAACCTCAAAGTGCCTTGGCACACAACAAACTACACCTGCACTGTTTTGGGAAATATAGCATAGAGCAACACAGAGATAATTCACATTGTTGTGTTGTGGTGTGTTATCGCACACGTGGGTTTTTTTCATTGTAGATGATTAACACGCCCAGAGATATGAAATAACCATTCCATTAATCATCCGCTAGAAATGTAAACATATGCCCCTATGGTCAGGTCCTCCCTTTGCTCTGATCTCCTGTATGCAATCTAAGCAGCACCCCCACCCCCAATCCAGCACCAAGTGCCTGAAACATCGTAGGATGACAATGCTGAGCAATGACACAAATGCTTCTAGACAGCCACCTCTTTGCTTAAACCCTATAGAGAGTTTCTGCTTGGCTAGAAGAGCCTCCTTTCTATGGGACGTAAAGGCTTCTTGACCCTTCTATGTGATTTGTTGCCGACCAGTTCTGCAGATGTGAAATTAAACCTGTGAGGCCACATGTAGAATATGGTATGATTTACCCCATATATGAAAGCCCCAGATATGAAACTTTAGGCTCTGAGCATATAACAAAACCCAACCACTATCTATATAGATCAGAGATGGCAAGTAGGAACAGAGCACATCAAAATTTCAAGCTTTTCATGCCAGGTCTACATTGATGCACCCTCGTAGAGCAATGCACCCTCGTAGAGCAATGCACCCTCGTAGAGCTACCAATGCTAATAAACTATGAAGACCAGTATTACTTTTTTGCGAGGCCTCCACTGATCCCGTCTGCGATGTCCCCATGGTGGACTGTAAGATGGAGACCGGAGCTTCTCCCAGCAGGCCGGGTTTCTAATACCAATGAGAACAGGTGATAATGTAGGTCATTACTGGCATGAAGGAAGACATATATGAGCGTGCACAAGCATGTACTTACACTGTTGTTGGACTGTGCGCCCTTCAGCTGGAGAAGCTGCTGATGGGCCCCCTGTAGATGGGAGTAGTTCTGAAGAAGAAGGTTGCCTGCCAGACCTGGTTTCTGTGGAAGGGAACAGCACATAAAATGGTAAACTTTTATAAGAATTCACAACACTGACACGGTGTAAATGCAAAGAACATAAAGAATCCAACCATTTAATAGGCAAACAGCCAAATACAAAGATGAATAACGTATACAAGAGCTGATTTACCTGCCAAATTCCTGAGATTTATACAACCTTGCCACACAGCATGGCCAGCCTGGTGACCTGAATTATTTCTACTGCAGTTAAAGTATCTAAACCCCAAAACACAAAATTTAATATACTGCAGCTTACCAGTCCTTAGATGAGGCAGCTGCAGTGATTTTTCAGGGTTGTTCCTTTCTTTTCACCAGGTAATTGTGCAAATAACATGCTCCATGTCCCTTCATGTCTATACTCATTTCTCCACTATACATGGTTGTCACACAGGCTGTCTTTGTTCATCTCTATTACATTGTGGATGGATGGGACTATTATGCAAGATAAAGAAGGGTGTCTGTGCTTTCCTTTCAGCTCACAAAAAGTAACAAGGTCATTGCCTTTCTGGCAATGTCAACAACAGGTAATTTATGTACTTGCTGAAAATGTTCTTAGCCGGAAAAAAGGAAAACTAATGCAAATCACCACATCTAAGGACCTGTAAGCTGCAATAGATTACATACTTTCTGGCCCAGTGACAATGGTCACCAGGTGGGAATGAATCTTCCCAGCGAGGACACTGACAGCAATCATGCAGCATTTTGGTACGTTGGAGCGCCTAAAAGAGTTCCAACTGAGGGGTGGGCACACAGAAAAAAAAAACTAAAACAAGCCCATAACCACTGGTACCAGGTGTTGGGTCAAACAGCCAGAGGTGCCCAGGTCACTGTAGACAAGCAGTAAAAACAGATCAGAAATCAAAGTTCCATGTGGTTGTTGCAACCCAGCCGCGGGAACTTGCTTCCTCAACGCCGAATGGCAGGAAATAGAGCAAGGAATGTGTGCATCACTCCACTCCTCAAACCAAGCTTCAATCCCTTAGCAATCACACCTTCTGCGGTAGAATCAGTGCTTTTTGGGAAGTTTAGAGCAGTGGTTCTCAACCTGTGTAACCTCAGAACCCACATTTGTCCTCGGTCATTAAGTCGCGACACAAAGTTGCACTGAAACGCATGGCATTGAGGTACCGTGCATTCCGCTAACTTTGTTACCAGAACAGAGTCTGGAAGGCATCTAAAGCAGAACCCAGTGCCAAAGATTACTTCCACGCTGGCCCTGCAATGTCCAGTCCAGCAGGTTCCAGGTATGACACTCCAAAGCCGAGGAAAGGCAGAACCAGAAAGCTACCATGCAGCGATTCAATAAGTAATCTTGATTGAAGTAGAAGTTTAAAACTGAGAGTGTTTTTCTCTTCAGAGCTAAGGCCCCATTCACACTGCACAATTTGCATTTTGCGCGATATCGCGCAAATGCTTGCATTGAACAAGCTTGAATCGCGGCTAAACCCGCTCCAAAAAGGGTCCTGCTGTAGCGACGCACGACGAGCGACAGCAGGACCCTTTGCCTCATTGAGAAGCATTGGAGAGCGATATCGCGGGAATTACCGCACGATAAATCGCTAAGTGTGAACAGGGCCTAAAGAAAAGATGGCTATTGTCCATGGAGGGGTTATCTTATACTGGTTTACGCCATTTTGTTTGCCAATGCCCAATCCTCCAGTAGGCTGCAGTATAACCCAACACTAATTGGCTTCCTGTGTCCCTCATAGGACATGAAAGAAAAATCTGATAGTGGGTTTACCGGATCCAAACGGGGAAAAAAAAAATAACCAAAAGTTGTGCTTTTAGATATCCTGTACTTCAGGGGTTACTTTTATGAACCTATTAACAGAAAGTAGCGTTTGCTAAGGTATGGTGTTTTCAGACAAGGTGCACCTTTCATAAGGGCCAGACATTTTTCCTATCCTAAAAGGTTTTGGTTTTAGATGCACTTCAGATATTCAGGTCAGTCCCATTCAGCGAAGATAAATGAGATAATCCGCCAAGTGACAACAACTCGGACAGGATTTCATTTCGGCGGACATAATGAAACATTGTATCTTTTTATCCTCTTTTAACTTCTTATGCTTAGAACTGCTTGTACTCAACCCATGAGCAGAAAAGACACTTTGTGCCATGCATTTCTGAAACCGCGGACAGCACAAGGCAGCTGGACGTAATGCCTCTCACATGTTATTGGAACATGACACAGAAATGACAAAAAGAAATACAGATAATATCATTGCCTTTCCCTTCCCCCTATTCCCATTTTATCTTTTTCTAGATGGAGATTATTTTGTCCAATTTCAGGTTTTTTTTTCTATGTTTTAGCATGACTAGAAAGAAGAGAAAAAAAGAAGAATTTGCATATGTTGTTGCATATATTTTCTTTAGTTTGCATAATACAGAACTCCAGCCGTTCAGCTTAAAACTCGTCTCCAGGCGCACATTGTTTTCTCCACATCCTTCCCTTTTCATTGCAGATTGATTTGATTAACAAAAGTGAAAAACCCTCATAAAACCCTACATTACGTAATGTGATGGAGGGATGGGTGACAACGTTGGTAAGTTTAGCAGCCACCTTCCAGTGTTGTTGCCCTTCTCTAGGAAGTGCTGCCACAACACTGGTACTGGCAGGATGAACAGTTCTAGATCAATACAACAAAAAGTAAAGCTGTAAAGTAACTCGAGGGCTGAATGGAAAAGAACAGATTCTTCCATTGACGCTTATGAACGTTGATGGATGAATCACCTGCTGTTTCCTTTATATTCCAGAAGCAAACTGCAAATGGGAGGTGCTGGACTGGTACCTTACATTTTTCAGAGAACTGGGGTGGAATCACTGCTTAAGCCTAATGGCTTAGGTTAGGCAGCTCTTCTGTAGTAAATCGGGAGACCCCTAGGGGAGGGGCTAGGAATCAAATCAGGAAATCCAAATGTTAAAAGGTGCCCATACACCTGGTTCGAATTTTGGTCGGTTTTTAATGTACTGGCCAAAATTAGCTCAGTGTGTGCGGCTGTTGGCTCCCTTTGAGACGGAATTCCTAGATCAGCTGATCGAAGCAGCTGGCTGCAAAAATGTTGATCAATCAGAGCCAGCAGCCAATGAGCTGCCTGCTCTGATCGGGTATGTTGACAGGTGACGGTGGCACCTGTCAGAATACGATGTAAACAGCGGGATTCCTTGATCGACACGCTGTTTGTGTTGAAGGGGGAATCGGGTCTAACACACCTTCCGGCTGAATGCAAACAACCGCGCCGCGGTACCACAATACCATGTGTTTCGGTGCAATTGAAAAAAGTTGGTTTATGCAAAAGGTCCTAGCAACCAATGGCTGCATAGGAAGACCGTGACATCGCTGGTTACTAGGATGCCAGCGGTTCTAGTAACCAAGGACTGAAGAGTTAAGCAGTCTGGACACGGACCAATCGCTGACCTGTGCTGGGCTATGGCTGGCAGTGGATGCACCGGCCTTGGAGGCTGATGCATCCATTGTCAGCCAGCCATAAATGAGCGCATCTGCACACTATGATCGGTCAGTGTGCAGACCGCGGGCCGGACTGCCACAGACCAAGGGCCGTAGAATGCCCAGGTCTGGTCTAAACCCTTGGTGAGGGGGAAACTGAGAAAGTGCTTCCTCTGCTCTATGGACAAGACAAAGTAACTTTCCTAGAGTTTAATAACTTTTTTTTTTTTTAAATACCACCATTGCTGTATTTGTAACATCTTACACAGACTTGTAAAGTCACAAATAGGTTCACCTGGTAAGGCCTCACCTGATTATGTTTGTGGAGCTGTAACAGAGCTTGGCTGACAGTTGCATTAAAGTGCGGACGCCCGGAAGACCCTATAAACAGAAAGAGAACAGCTCAGCAATTCAGAAGCATCAATCTAACGTGCCCGGACCCAAAGTACCCTTGTACCGAAAGCTCACCGTGCTTTCCTGACCTTCCACGGTGCGGAGGCTGAAAAAGCATCTGTAGCATCGCTGGATTATTGAGGCTCTGCATGATTTGCATTGGGTTTGGCTCTGGAAGCAACCCTTTCCTATTGTTCTGCAGCTAAACGTAAAACATGGGATTAAGTAGGTGGTCTTAGAAGGGGGGGAAAAAAAAAACCTGGCTAACATATGTCCATCTAGTGACTTACCATGCCCTGCGCTGCCATGAGTGTGGCTAGAATGCTCCGACCTGGGGAACCTGGTGCGCAGTAAGACACCTGAATTCTGCTTCCCTTCACAGTTATTCCATCCATGGAGTCTCTCATCTCTTCCGCCTGCCTTGCAGATTCATATTCAACCAACGCAAAACCACCAGAGTAACCATCTTCATCCTCTGCCAGCTGAAATTAAAAAAATAAAACAATCACAGCTGTCCAATTATCTTTGCTAAGATACATAATTAGAAGCAACTAATTATAGTAACAGCTATAGAGGGGTCAGGGATTGTTCCTCCACCAGTTCTTTATTGCAGACTGGAATCGTAGTCAACATATATTCCCTTTTGAAAAGAGCTACTGGAATGACCAGCAATGGTTACATATTCCTAAACAGAACAGAATAGTGTGCAGAGAAATCCTGTATTCTCTGTCCTCTGGTGGATGCACCATAACGATATAGGATTTGACAGGTGAAAAGTTGTTTGGGTTGTGATGATTATTTAATTGAAACTAGGAGGTGCACCGAAATGAAAAATTTAAAACCGAAAAAGGAAAAAAAAAATAAAAAAAATGGAAATGTTTTTTTCTCTAACTTTTTCTAAAAAAATTATTTTTAATTTATAAACTTTTAAATTTTTTAATATTTTATTTTTTACTTTACTTTTATGTGCTTCGGGGGAAATATTGGGGGTCTAAAACAGACCCCTGACATTTCCCTTTTAAAATAGAAAAAGATTGAGAACACATCGAGTCCTCAGAGACACACAAGTCCTCAATCTCGTTTTCTGCAGCCCGTGTTATAAATGAACAGGAATCCTCTATACTGAGTGTTTTTGATCATTCATAACATGAGGACATTGTATAGTTACTATAACCACAATCATGAATGGACAGGAGGTGATGTAGATCACTTCCCATTCATTTATAATTGGGGATATAGTAACCATACCTCAACCATGTCCTCAATTATTTACAAACACTCAGCGATCACTGATCTCTGACTGCTTGTACCCGCTCTCCATCCTGACAGCATGAGGCTGTCACAGGAGGCTGATCGAGCGGTGTCGGGGAGGAGAGCTCAGCCTCCTGTGACAGCGCTGGCTGTCTCTGCCCACATGGCCGCTCTCTACCGATCTGCGACAGGAGGCTGAGCGGTGTGGGAGGAGAGACGCCGGTCGCTCACAGCGCTCTCCTCCCGCAGCGCTCGGCCACCTGTGACAAGTTTCTCTCCTCCCCGTTGGGACACACTCTCCTTCCAGTGGGAAGGAGAGAAAAAACAGATGCACCGCTATTTCGGCCAAAAAATGCCACTTTCAGCGTTTAGACAAAAGTGCCATTTTCGCCTGATATGTTTCGGCGGCCAATATATCGGTGCATCCCTCATTTAAATGATTATTTTAGTAAGGAGAGAAAACACCTGTTCATCTTGCCAGCTATTCCATGTCACTGTCACTTCCTTTGAGCTGAACTGAAATCATAAACAATGTTATGTTATCTTTCTTCTTTACAGATCTTCCTACTCCCATGTATCGGAGATAAACAAAGACGGACATATTTGTAGACCACCCTCTGCGGCAGGGGTGGGCAACTCTGGACCCTTAGGTGTTGTGAAACTTTAAGTCCCATGAGCCATTGCAAGACTGACAGTTACAGGCATGACTCCCAGAGGCATGTTGGTATTTGTAGTTAAAGCACAGCTGGAGGGCTGGAGTTGTCCCCCCCTGCCCTGTGGCAACCATGGCTCCCTCAATAGATACCGCATATAGGTACAGGTAGGCTGTAATATATATTACATTTTTGTTTAAGAGCTCAGATATGCTTTAAAAGGGCCATCACTTAGTTAAAGCTGAACTCTGACCTTCCCTTCGGTCTTGCACGATTGTACCGGCTCCTCTCCTGGACCGATATTACTTCCTCACTGCACACTGTGAGCCTCCCACAATGTGCTTTAGAGGCTGCAGCAAGTCAGATAGAGCCCTCCTCATTTCCTAGCTGAAGGGCGTAAGGCATCATCTCATTAACATGATGATGAGGGCAAAAAGCAAGAACCAGGGAAGGCATAATATAAATTAGCCAAAACGTCAGCTTTTCAGCTTAAAGACCACAGCGCACTAAGATCAGACAAGACATGCTGGTAAGTTAATGGGCTCCAGAGAGATAGGGACCTTAGATTGTAAGCTCCTTGAGGGCAGGGACTGATATGAAAAGCGCCCCGTAAAATTGTTGGCGCTATATAAATACCAAAAATAAATAAATGCGGCCCAGCTGCAGACTGTATTAGCACTGACACATTCTCAGCACTCATTGTAAAAAATAAAACGTGAAATAAAATGGCCTATAAAACAAAATCAGGTATGTAATAGGGCTTCCATGTAAACAGAGGCTGCAAGGAGTTTGCACAGGACAGTGGTAGTCCATGAAGGTGACTCCCATTACTGCAAACAGAGACGTGTCAAGGAGTTTTCCCTTCAGGAGAAGAGTAAGCTTGGCTTCCCAGTGCTGCAACTCTGTAGTTATTAAGAACTGCTTTATTCTGCAACATATCCGTTTGAATTTCAGGTTTTAAGACAAATAGAACTTTTTATCATTAGTAAAAGGACATAAATATGAGCTTTCATTTGTAGGTGTGGGATGATTTATAATGAACAGAGCAGGGTCTGGCAGCATGGGTAGGAGAGTTGTTTACACTTCTCTTTTCCAGGTATGCATTTGCCTGGCCGAACAGCCGGCTCCTTGCTGATTGGCTGGGAAGCCGGCTCCCCGGCCAATCCGCATCAAGACGGCTTTCGGGCCAATCAGGAAGCAGAGTCGATACTCACCGCCCGGCGCTGATTGACCTGGAAGCCGGTTTCCCGGCCAAGCACAATCAAGCCGGCCAGACAACATGGAGCCGGCTTATCGGGCAATCAGATTGCCCAGGACGCCGGCTCCATGCCAGTGGAAGCACCGGTATCGGTACTCGGTATCAACGAGTACCAAAAGCAAAGTATCGGCAGTCGATACCGAAAAAACAGTATCGGTGCATCCCTAAATACCAAGTCAAATTTAGGTACTTGCACTGCTTGCATTACATTTAAATGAAATGTTAATAAATACAGAACTACATCCATTGGTTGTAATTCAGCTTTGAATAAACCTGCACTGAGAATACCAAATAGAAAATAAAGCAAAGTTGAATAGATGCCATCACAAGATGAATTCAGCTTTCCTTTATTGGGTCACCTCTCCTCGCACTTCCTTTCCCCACCAAGGGATGCTTTGCTAGAACCTCTGACCTTTATACGAGTTGACATTTGCAAAATGTAAAAGAGCTCAGGTCTAGCAATAGTTTACTCAGACACTACGCATTAGTGGGTGGAGGTGTACGCATTATTTCCATATCCAGAAGTTTGGGTCTTGGGGGGATCAACCAACTAAACTACCAGCTGACCAACTAAAAGGGGTACTAAGGCACTTGCGAGTTCCTTTCACTAAACACTGGCTTATATTGTATTTCTAAAGCACGGGTTTGTTCTAACTGGTCAAGCGGCCACATCTGAAAAGACTAGATTAAATTGCACCAAAGCCATTGTAAACCTTCTCAAATATCAGTTTCAGTGTTGATGTACAGAGAAAGAACATAATCGGCATGCTATTCATGACAGCAGGGTATGATTCAAAATAAGAGAAGGTGAAGCAGGCGTGTCATTCTCTACCTGGCAGAACAACGGCTTGTGCAGAGAGGAAAATATCTGCGTCAGCTCATCACTATTGCTGTAGTCCTTGGGAAGCTTGTCAACACACAGGCACTTTGAGTGAATAAAATCCGCCGTCAGCTGATTGACGTCCACCCACTGGGCAAAAAGGGTAAATTCTTCCAGCTGCTTGCCCAGCAATTCCAGGCGGGCCTTTGAGGCGCAGTCTTTCTTCATGTACTCTACAAAGCCGTAGCCCTTGGAGAGGCCAGTGAGCTCGCTGTAGACGAGGAGACAGCGTTCGATGTTTCCGTACGCCCGGACCAGTTCTTCGAACTCCTGCTTGCTGAATAACGGAGGAAGGTTGGTCACGCATAACAAAGCGTCCGTCGGCTGCAGCTGGACCTGAATCTCCTTGTCCCGGAGGTGGCATTTGTGGAATTTGTTAATCGCATCTTGTGCTTGCTCTCCGTTTGACAGAGTGATGAAGGCTGGAAAGAGAGAGGAGAAACAGGTGGTCATTACAGTACAGTAATGTGCTCCAAGGTCTCCAAGAACATGTCATTAGAGGACACTGGCTCCATACACAAGCTATCCATAACCCCCATTAAACACAGAATTGCCTGCTAAACACAAAACATAATCCCATCAGACTACCTAATGAAATGCCAAAAAGAAATAAAATGTATTCCACCTTTCAAAAGAAAATCATTGGGTTTCAGATATAAAATTTAATGTAATCAGCTTAATGAATATAATTTTAACAAATGTATGTCAAAGCTAAAACAAACATATATTGCTTTTACTTACAATTACGTTTTTTTCACTTCCTGGTCCTCTTGGGCATAAGTGATGTAATGTGCCCAAGCATTACATCAGCAGAGCATTGCTGGGAAATCTCATCTGTAACCTCATGATATCTCAGGGAAAGGCATTTTCCCCCTCTGAGATGACGTACATGGTCACATGTCCTAGTCACATGTACCAGAGTTCCAGGAAGTAAAGGGAAATCTAGGATTTTTGCCCTTAGTTAAAAATGGCCACTGTAAGAATGTGGAGGAAAATAAAAAAATAGGGAATGCAAAGAATACAAAGCTGGCAATTATCTAGAAGTATCTTTTTGTAGATTGTCATTACTAAACATTTCTAAAAAGATATGTTTGTTGTTATTTCAATTATATGGGCAAAGTCCTCTTTAAATAACTGCAGGTAAAAGCACAGAAAAATAAGGTTTTAAATGCTTACTTGCAGCATTTTTCCTTTTCGTAAAGAGGAACTTTACTGATATCTTTAAAAACAACAACAACAACAACAACACACACCTTTAGAAATGTTTAGTAATGTCAATCTGCAAACACATACTTCTAGATAATTGCTGGCTTTGTATTCTTTGCTTACCTTATTTTTCATTTCTTTCCCAGTCTTCTGGCAGTGGCCATATTTACTAAGGGCAGATTACTAGATCTCCCTTTATTTCCTGGAACTCTGGCACGTGACCATGCACATCATCTCGGGAAGAAAATGCCTTTCCCAGACATCTCGCGAGAATACAGATGAGATTTCCCAGCAATGCTTTGCTGATGTAACCTTCCCAGGATGCAATGCTTGGGCACATTATATCATTTGTGCCAGAAGTGGACCAACTCTATTTGTAATTAAATTACAAATATGTTTAATGAATGTAAGAAGTTTGAATCAGCACGCAGAGCTGCATGCTGATGTGATTTTAAGTAAAAAAAAAAAAAGGGGGTTAGGCCTCATTCACACTAAGAGAGGACAGGTGCTGCGTGTGACTGTACGCAGCAGCCTGTTCTTCTCTTTGGGACTACGCGGCCGTACGTTCACCCAAACTGCACATCCCTGCGGGTGCCTGTACTCGTGCGCACGATGGATCCTGTCTGCGTCCGAGGACGGACACCCGCACCCGTGTGCAGTTCGGGTGAGCGTACGGTTGCCTCCTCCAATATAGAAGAATAGGCTGCTGCGTACAGTCACACGCAGCACCTGTCCTTCCCGGGAGCGACCCGATACGGCCGTGCACGCCGCACGGATCTGTACAGGCCGGCTCTTAGTGTGAATGAGGCCTAAAGGTCCGCTTTAAATTATTTTTCATTTACTTGCAATGTGCCTTGTGCTAGAAAATGTGACTACTCCAGGAGAGTGAATTCCCCAGCACATCCCCCTGTGATGCAGCACCGGTCCTCTTCTAGGTTGGAGGACAACCAGCATAACAGTGTAAAAGGCATTCTTACAGATAGCATCATAGTTTCCCTTTCAAGAGTGCAGGTGAGTACATGTAAATCCTTCTATTGTCCCCTGTGCTGAAGTGTGTACCCAGAACCATGCGTTTATACCAGCACAGACACAGCTAAAGATAGAGACGTTCACTGCATACAGCTGTTCTGAGACTGTTAAAGGGAACCTGTAAAAGTTAAATGATGCATTTGGGTTTGTTATTTCCCTGATGGCGGTGACCTCAAGATGCCTGCACATACCTTTCTTATGTTACATAAATGCCTCAGGGGGCCTCAAGCCCAGGTCCACCATATGTAAATCTAGATATCTAGCTGAAGTCAACAGATGCGACAAGCCCCTTGGTGAACCTCAATGTCTATGTGACCTACACAGAGATGCTGGGGAAGTATCACAGTTCTCGGCTTTAGCAGCATGCAGAAATCCACAGCATATGCCTGGGATTGGGGACCAAAAAAGTGTAAGCAGAAGCACTTTCACAGTCATAGAGGGGTACGATTTATGGACATAATATAAGGCACACCTACAAATAATTGTGTTCAGGTGTTTAAAGGGAACAGTTAATGGTACATCATACAAAGTGAATATCTATTTTGCACTTCCAAAATTGTGGCAAGAGTTTGAGGAAGGTCCTTCTTTGATCCAGAATGACTGTGCACAAAGCCAGCTCCACAAAGACGAGGTTTGACTAGTCTGGTGTGGGGGAACTGGAGTGTCCTGCACAGAACTCTGATCTCAACCCTTCTGAACACCTTTGAACACCCCAATGAAGGAGGGAGCTCGGGACATCGGGACGAATTGCAATCTATCAGCGTTAGCTTTGCTAACAACCTAACAGGCACCCCTGGTCTAAAGCAAAAGAACATTCCACCAATAGAGAAAATAGCTTATAACTATAATCTAAGAACAATGGACCAGAAGAGTATATATAGCCAAACAATAAGCCAGTGCAGAGGTCTCCATCATTGTTGTCTCTTCGGGTCGAATGTTCTTAGCCTATTGTTTTAGGCCATTTTCTATATTGGTCAAATGTTCTTTTATTGTTTCAGGCCATTTACTCTTTTGGTTGAATGTTCTTTTATTGTTTCAGGCCATTTACTCTTTTGGTTGAATGTTCTCTTATTGTTTCAGGCTATTTACTCTTTTGGTTGAATGTTCTCAGCCCTTTCTTCAGGCTAATTTCCTCTTAGGAAAGACAACTAACCTATCAGAAAATAACATTTTGCACACATTCAAAACATTACGGGAATTGTGACTTTTGCACGGATGGCGATCCATCCACACATTGATTTTTTTTTATATAAACAGACCCCAAAGTGTCCCCCATAACAACCAATCCAAGCTTTGTCTACATCCTGAAACCAGTATTACAGAACTGACACGTGGAGTCTGATGGATAACAGACAACGCAGACTGTACATACATTAGGTGTACATAGCTCTCCTGAGAACACATCTGTATTACATTCCATTTCCCTTCAACCGTGGCAACATTACAGCGCCGATGTACAGAACTTCCCACCCCCTCGCTCATGTTAATGTCTCACTGCGTCTCCGAAAATAATCAGCAGACAGCTCGGAGGTTTAAATTACACACACGGCCTACAAGAGGTTTTAATTTTTAGTAAGATATTCAAGGTCCATGCCATTGTAAAATGGGTGCTGCCGCTGCAATTTATTTTTCTGGCAACGCTGACAATGCAATTTAGGTTAAAAAAACGCCTTACCAATTAGCAATAAGTTTAAACAGGGGCAACACCTCACTATCTCCAGTACAGAAGCCAGTAAGGATCCGCAATAAAGTTTGCAAAAATCCTTCCAAAGTACATATTTGACCTTGAAGGAATTTTTTTTCCTTAAAAAAGGAGAATTATGAGGAGAGAGATTTTCACTCAGCCTCATAATCTGAGCCGACCTGTGACAATGAGACTGTCACAGAACGGCTCAATAGATCAGGAAGTGAGCGAACACATACCGTCGCTCGCTCACTTCTCGATCTATCCGTTCAGGAGAGCCGTGACTGTCACTCACGGTTCACTGCAGGGATTCCCCCCCTCCCCTGTCCGATCCTCCTGCGCCGACTGGCGAAACCAACTAGGGAAGGGGCGGGCACAGCTGGCTCTGCCTCTAGATAGGCAGAGCCAGCTGTCACTCACGCAGCTGGGCGGATCCAGACAGTATTGTCGGGATCCGTCCCGGCGTCTCAGTATACCGTGAGCTGTAGCTCGTGTTATACTGAGCTTTGGGTCAGTGGAGAACGCTAGTTTGTGTCCTCCCGTGACCCTTACGAGAGCTATGGGGAAAAGCCCTGACCCCATAGTTCTCATTTAATAGGAGTTTTAGTTTAGTTTATAGCTCGGTGGACTATGGAGGCTGATGATGATATAATCAAGTTCATATTAATTTAATTCAGCAGCAGCAAGCTTAATTCCGATCCTTTTATTTTGCATCTGCATAGACACAATATGGCATCCGGGACGTAATAAATATTTAATTTCCCAAAGGCAGCGGCCTGGAAAGATCCACATTATTTGTCGGAATCGGGGTCCTGCAGGAGATCAATAAGTGCTGGGTCAGGCAGAAAGAGGAGTAATGTTACACGGTGTACTGGAAGCGATCTTTACCTCAAATTTAATATGCCTGCATTTCCCTCCACCGAAGGGTAATCACTGAGGAGCCTGCTGCCGGGATAATAATATTCCACAGGCAATTTGTCCGCAGGGAACATGGTACTGCTGCTAGATAATAAAGGCACAGGAAGCTTAAAGGAAATCCATGAGGGTTTTGTGGTTTTAGATACAAAGGTGAGAGTGATCGGCGTAATGTAACAGAAATCTCATCATTGTATGTTAATGTTGTAAAGGCTTTCTATGTATAGATTGTAATTAGATTTGTACACAGAGGCAGCCATATACACTTATTACCTCTGCATGCTGTGTTCCTTGAAGCAGTTACTTCGGTACTTTAGGGGCCCTTCAGACCTATTTGTTGAGGTTGAGCTGGGTACAATGCATGTTACTGAAATGCAAGGTGACACAAGGCACTTTGTGCGGTGCGTTGTACTAACATTTAGAATGAATAGGAGGAGAAGTAGTCACCAGTCACGACTTCTCCTATTACTGATTACATGGAGCACAGTCACTGCTGCACCCCACCACCTCTCCCGGCCCCCGATGTACATATCTGTGCGATGCTCCTGCCAGCCATTGTACAGTCCCATACATTGTACTCCACACCCCCACAGTATGTTATGTGCATCGTTCCGGTGACATGCTCCCCCCTGACGGAGGAAACACAAAAAAACTGAGGAGCTAGGAGAGAGGCGGGCCTTTTAAACAACTGAGGGTGACAAGTTTCCTAATAAAAGGGGTGGAGCCTATCTCTCGCAAGCTGTTCTGGAGGACGAAAGGGAAAGTGCTTTTTATTTCTAGGACCTGGTCGCTGGCTCGGAAGTGCTTCTCATTGGTTAGCGTGGTCAGGTGCCAGTGCTGACCAATGAGAAGAACTTCTGAGTTGGGGACTAGGGTCCTGGAAGCAAAATAAAGTTTATTAAATGGTCAGCGTGGTCATGTGACAGTGCTGACCAATGAGTGCTCACCATTTGCAAGCCTTATGGACATTACATACTGCGGGGTTGTGAAGAGCAGCGCACAGACCGTACACACTGGCTGCTGAGGGCACCACACAGGTATATGCAACAGGGACCGGGAGAGGTGGTGAACTTCCCCTTTAAGCTCTCTAAAGCCGGATATACACATTTTCTTTGTTCAACCTGCGGTCCGAAGAACATATATAAGATTCCTCCATCAATGCTTACGAGCATTGATCAAGGAATCCCATTCTGTTTCTACTGCGTTCTGACAGCAGCAGCCAACTTCTGTCAGAATACCTGAACGGCACTTGCAGCTGATTGAATAATGCTTGGCCAAATGGAGCTTGCAGCCAACCTGCTTCTTCAATAAGCTGATCAAGGGACAGCGGCACCCACTGTGCGGATTTCGGCTGTTCATCGGGAACCGGCCAAAATTTGTATATACTCCACTTTAGACAGTTGCCACTAGAACAGTGCTTCTCAACCTGCGTAACCTCAGGACCCACATTTGACCTTGGTCAATAATCACCCAAGTCGCACCGCACAGGGCTGCACAACATTGCGGCACTGCACGTTCCGGTGCAGGTGATAGAACTGTGGATGGGAGGTGTGTTTGGGGTGCCATTCAAATGAACGGTAGCCATAGCCCCATCCCACCTCAAGCTGACACTCGGCGCCAGGCAGCATATCTTGAATGGCTGCTTGGCATGAGAACGGACAGTGCTGTACTATGGGGAGGCAGAGGAGCCTCTCACCTAGAAAAGTGGAAGGCATGCAGTGACCCACTGAACACGGGGGGGGGGGGGGGGTCGCGGCCCACTTTTGGGTCACGACCCACCAGTTGAGAACCAAGGCACTAGAACAAAGTGTTCCCACCGGAAGACGTCCCCTCGACTCCTGCTCTTGCAAAAAGTAAACATTTGGGATTTCCCCCTCACTCTCAGTTCCAGTGGGCACCGGGACAAACCAAGAGAAGGAATCTCCCAAACGAGAACACAGAGATTAAAATCTGAAAAGGGTCAGATAGGTACGTGTTATAGGGGGTTACTTCCACGACTATCTCTAGCGGTATGCACAACAGGTTAAGGTGTGGTGCTTTCAGACAAGATTCACCCTTCACCCTGAGACGGGGAATGCAGATTTCTGCAAATCATCTGCTCAGAGTCAGCCAGGCCTACAACCCGTGTGAATCATACGTGACCTTTATCAAAGGAGAGGCGTGACTGCTCTAGGTGTAGATTATAGTGCAGGAGACACAAACATTGCCGAAGACAAATCACTCAAAACTGTAGTTCCTCTTTAAAATAAATAAATCTCAGACACCTCATTTTTTACCAATACCCCCCTAGAACGACAACTGGTTTATCCTTGGTCGCTGTCGGGTGTCCTACATACTCCTCTCCCACGTCTTCCCCCCCATATCAAGCGAAATATACTTTTAAGAGATACCATCATAACCTGGCGGGAAATAAGGAAATTGTACAAACTACCAGGAGTGACTTCCCCACTCATGCCTATTACCTCCACCCCTGCATTCCCGGCCGGACATGACTCCCTGGTATATCGCCAATGGCAAAACCGTGGCATTAGAACCCTACAAGACCTACTCACACCCCAGGGAAAATGTAAATCCTTGAGGGAACTACAAGGGGAATACAATATTTCAATCCACCACTTTCTCCAACATGCCCAAGTACAACATTTTATTAGTCATAATCTTCCACCATCATGCACAGGCCCCAATTTGATGCTGATGAATCAACTATTGGCCTCCCCGACTCAGAAGATGCCTCTCTCCTCCATTCACCGTCATCTATACTACGGTGTATCCTCTGTCACAACGTCCACCCCCCCATATGCCTTAAAATGGGCAGCTCTTCTGCAAATATCACCGAAATCTGCCCAATCGGTCATTTTGAAAGGTTGGATGCAATTAAGACGGGCAGTGGTATGTGAAGCGTGGAGGGAAATTCAATTTAACCCCTTCGTGACTGACGACGTACAGTGTACGTCGCCAGCATCGGGGCTGTTTAAACAGACTCCCGGCGACTTTTGCCGCCGGGAGTCTGTTTAAACTTGTAGAGCCGACTGTCGGCTTTACAACAGAAGCGATCCTGGCGACTTACCTGTCGCCAGATCGCTTCTGCGTCCCGAAGAAGGGGCCGCCCCCCCCCTCCCGGACACCCTCGCCGTGCTTCCCG
>NW_017306399.1:2188835-2191677 GCF_000935625.1 Nanorana parkeri | reverse complement strand
TTCGATACCTGGTCTGCCTATTTGATCTCTGAATTATCTACAGAGCAATTGCGTGACATAATGATTATTTTCCAGTACTCCAAGTGGTTCCTCACTGCCAAACTCTCCAACACGCTTGGCGATCTAGATGTCCTTTAGCAGCCCCTTAAACATTACTACTCATTCATTCATACCCATGATTATACTTTCCCCATTCCCTCTTTCTCTTTAATTTGTCTTTAATTTAGCTCAATAACTTGAGATAGCACCTCTGACACGCTCTCCTAATACCCAACAACTACTCTTTTTCATACACTCCATGGATGTTATGTTATTAAGGCTATTCAAACTGTCATTAACAATTGTCACTCTGGCTATGGTTAAGTTTTGAAGTTTATATTTCTTGTGTACCTCATTCTGTGACGGTATCTCTAATAATTGCAGTAATGTGCACTGTTGACATATGACGGTGGATGTTTCCACAAATCTTTTTGTTTTCATACAAGTGTCTATACAATGTACACCGTGGATACCTGTTAATTATACTGTATTTAAACTACAATAAAAATTGACATGCAAAAAAAATAAAAAAAATAAATCAATCTACATTTGATTCTACCGAGGTCTGGAAACCTGAACTCCAAGCAGTTATATACATATACAATGTTGTATATAACTGCAGAAGAATTTGGAACTGTAACAATTGTTATGATTCGCACCCCTTTTAGTGACATTTAATAACAGGCAGGTAACACAACTAGCTTGCTGTGCACATTAAGGCCTCATTCACACAACCGTGCATATATGCGCGTACGCACGTATTGTACCATATGCAAATAAATGGCTCCATACACATAGCTGCGTTTGCAGCCGTATATTTGCGTAGCGTAAAAATGCGCAAAAACAAAATGGGATCAAGATGAGCCCGGGCAGCGTATTTCTATGTATTTTACGCGCATATATGCGTGTTTGCGCGCGCGTACAGTTCATTAAAATTTCTATTACGAATGATGCATTCTGGGATTGCATATGGTGCACGTATATACACACACACACACACGCGTGTGTACATACGCAATATACAATTTTGCTCTTGCGTTGTGTGACTGAGGCCTAAACAAGCGATGGCTCTCCCCTGCACCAGAAAAATGGCCATGAAGCTTGTCACTGTCACGTACTCGATGCCTTCAGTTTTCCATGCAGCGACACATCAACCTTTTTATTGTCAGCCCCGCCACAAGTGATATTTCATAGATAAACTCTCCTGGGACGAGTAACGATGGCTTTCCATATATCTCAGGGGCTCATTTATATCTTCTATATATATCTCAGGGGCTTCAGCACCGTCTCCACCACAGCTCCTGCCAGCGCTCCTGATCCCCTGGAAGTTCCAACCTATTTTTGTGTGCTCCCACACCTTAACCAATATAAAATAAAGTAAACCTGTAGACAAAGTACCTCCCCCTCAGCTTATCCAATTTATTTTGAATGAAACAAATGAACAATGTGGTGCCATGTAGCACAATGTGAGAGCTGAAGGTTGGTACTCAGATTATACATTTAGTATAAAGCATAGCTCCAGTCTTTTTTTATTCTGGTAATTACAGGGCCCCCTCGCCCTCCTCTGGGTCAAGCACTACTCGCCCTCCTGACGCTCCAGCACGGTCCCTCACTTCCTCCTTTGTCTTGCACTGACATTCTTTCTGAACTGAATATAGGCCAACACGTTTCAAAGCATTTAACCCACTTCCTGCAAGCCCCGTCATGAACACAGCTACCCTTGACCCCCCCCCCCAAGAAAATTGTCATCATTACATGACCCTGTGCCTACACTTCTACTGGAATAGGTACGTTACGCACACCTATTCTATTGTATTCCTCTATAGTTGATGGTACATTGTTCTGTATAATATAAAGCGCAATGTGCCATCAGCTATAGAGGAATACAAATCTCTGCAATACATTAATACAGCACAGTTTACCATGTGGGGGGAAAGTGCAGGCAGTCTAACAGTCTCCCACCAACTTTCTACCCCGAGATCGTGCGCCTGTCTGTCGGCAGCTGCTGCCCTCCCCCCCACACGCACGCACACACACACACACACACACACACACACACACGCACACACACACGCTCTTCCTGGCTCAGTCTCCCTGTGCCGATCATGGATAGTGTGGGCGGGCAGCAGCAAGTCAGTGAGAGCTTGGTGAGGGAGAAGCGGCGTGCGTGGAGCCGCAAGCAAGGCAACTAATCGAAAGTCAACTAATCGATGATGGAAATCGTTGACAACGATTCGTTGTTGCAGCCCTAACCGCCTGAGTTTAGTGTCACTTTAACTCGCCAGGATCTACTGAAGACAGAAATGTCAGCTATGTACGGGGGAACCCTTTAAGGAAACCAGATATGATACTGTCACCCCGGCGACACGTTATATAATAAATCGGGGTGAGGAAAGTTACCTGTCTTTTTATTCTTATCCACGTAGCAATATTTGATCTCGTAGTCCTTTAATAGCTCATGGATGTCCTAGGGGGGGGGAAATAAGAAAACAGTAAACTTAGAAGAAGTGATAGAAAACAACTTCCATCTGTGACAGAGAACAGACACTGCTGATGAAAAATGGGATGGAGCCGGTGTTTACTTTAGAAATTGCTGCAATGTCATGTATTTATACAGACACGGCTCCTGCAAACACTTCTCCGCTAAATGCTGGAACCCCGAGACATAAAACATTCCGCTGCGTTCTTTAATGAAGTTGCTACGGTTTTTTTTCTTCCTCCCAGCAAAGTTGCTAAACCGCGCATTTAATGGGCAGCCCCCCCCCCCCCCCCCCCCAAAAAAGGACGGGCCGCATTGTTGGGG
>NW_017306399.1:2180850-2188721 GCF_000935625.1 Nanorana parkeri | reverse complement strand
CCCCTTCCCCCAAAAAATGTTGGACAGGATTCAGTGTGCCGGCTTCATCTGCAGGATCCATTAGATATACAGCCTGCACTACCTACTCTTACACTGCTATTAATAACACATATTGATTCAAGTAGGATGGGACTTTCAGGAGAGTTTCTGAATGGAGTGAACAGAGTATTCGGGGAGCTGAGGCTTTGACTAGCATAAACCTGTCCATGGCTGACCTCGTTTTGAAAAATGTTAGTTTCCCCCTTGGTCTCTGGCTCACCCTCTACCATCTACGTCCTGGACCGGGATTCCGGCTCAGAGATGACACAATCATGTAAATCCCCATGTCTGTGTTCACAAATGTCTGCCACCGAGCCAGCCCCTGCAGCAGCCTCTCACCTCGTGACCTGCAGCAAGGTTATAATGTTGCAATCTGATAACAGGGGAGGGGAGACTGAGGAAATGCTTCCTCCTGCCTGCAGCAGACTGATCACTGGGGGAGGGGAGACTGAGGAAATGCTTTATCTTGCATGCAATAGACTGATGGCATCATCTCAAACTAGACAAAGTTACTGACTGCGTAGATCAGGATATGAAAAGGTCACCAGCACACCGGCGGTGCAATATATCATTACGTCTTTATTCATTGTTTAGATAATCATGGCAATCACATGCAAATACAATTTATCGGAACCTTCTGCGGTCCCTTCAACATACACTATATTGCTAAAGGTATTGGTACACCCCTCCAAATCATTGGATTCAGGTGTTCCAATCACCTCCATGGTCACAGGTGTATAAAATCACGCACCTCGGCATGCAGACGCTTCCACAAACATTTGGGTCGCTCTCAGGAGCTCAGTGACTACAAGCGTGGTAGCGTGATAGGTTGTCACCTGTGCAATAAGTCCATCCGTGACATTTCCTGGCTACTAAATATTCCGCGGTCACCTGTTACTGGCATTATAACAAAGTGGAAGCAACTTGTAGAAGAGTTGAAGCTGTTATAGCAACAAAGGGCGGAGCCAACCCAATACTGAACCCTACGGACTAAGACTGGGATGCCATTAGAGTTCATGTTCGTGTAAAGGCCGGCGTCCCAATACTTTTGGCAATATAGTGTACATTTTGTTGATGAAGAAGGTTCTGAAACATTGTATTTGCATGCGATTGCCATGATTATCTAAACAATTAATAAAGACGCAATGATGAATTGGGACCCCCGGAATGTTGGTTTGGTTTTTTTAGGACCCCAATCAATTGGTTTGCCATTCTTTTAGGGCCGTTAACTTGCATGCATCTGTTAATAAAACACCATAAAATGATTACTTTATCCAACATCCAGGGCCCTGACCCTCACGTTGCCCTCCGGGGCTAAAAATGAAACATAAAAGCTTGAAGAACAATAAATCTTGAAGAGTATGAGACGCAACATATGCAAGCCTGGATCCAGCCAAAGAGATGGATTTTTGCTGTTACCAGGACCGACGTTTCCTCTTATTTCTCTAGAATGAGCTGTCAGACATTACATAAATAAAATATAACGCTATGCAGCGAAGCAAAAAATCTCCCATCCAACAAAAGCTCGTTCCTGATAGCAGAAGACTGCATGAGAGACAATCAGAAGCCTGCAACCAGCGCCGCTTTCAGTTAATTCTTTTCCTAAACACACACACGAGGGGGCCGCAGAACAGTCCTGGAAGGGAAGGCATTATCTTACAGGCCCGGTTTAGCTCTCTTTTGCATTTCATCACTGAAATGTAAATTCAGCTCGTCCCATCTGCTACACAAACAAGAATGACACTGGATCCCTCAACAAGCGCCATCTGGGACTACAGTGCACAATAACAGCATGGGATGCAGGGAAATTAGGTGAGCGAATGGGACTCCAAAACCGCGCTGTAATAATCAAAGTTGGAGCAAGCCATCAAAGTCCGAAAAATTTATTTATAGCGGAAGCCGAGCCAAAACTTTTCTTTCTTTGGATAGAGCCAGGGAGGGTTACAAGCGCGTTAGGCTTTCATTGCTGGCTATATTCCTGTTTGGCCACACCAGCAGCCGCCCCCTCTTGCACAGCAGCAGCCCACAACAGCAGCAGTCCCCTCTTTCACAGCAGCAGCAGCCCCCTCTTTCACAGCAGCAGCAGCCCACAACAGCAGCAGCCCCCTCTTTCACAGCAGCAGCAGCCCCCTCTTACACAGCAGCAGCAGCAGCCCCCTCTTACACAGCAGCAGCAGCAGCCCCCTCTTACACAGCAGCAGCAGCAGCCCCCTCTTACACAGCAGCAGCAGCAGCCCCCTCTTACACAGCAGCAGCAGCAGCCCCCTCTTACACAGCAGCAGCAGCAGCCCCCTCTTACACAGCAGCAGCAGCAGCCCCCTCTTACACAGCAGCAGCAGCAGCCCCCTCTTACACAGCAGCAGCAGCAGCCCCCTCTTACACAGCAGCAGCAGCAGCCCCCTCTTACACAGCAGCAGCAGCAGCCCCCTCTTACACAGCAGCAGCAGCAGCCCCCTCTTACACAGCAGCAGCAGCAGCCCCCTCTTACACAGCAGCAGCAGCAGCCCCCTCTTACACAGCAGCAGCAGCAGCCCCCTCTTACACAGCAGCAGCAGCAGCCCCCTCTTACACAGCAGCAGCAGCAGCCCCCTCTTACACAGCAGCAGCAGCAGCCCCCTCTTACACAGCAGCAGCAGCAGCCCCCTCTTACACAGCAGCAGCAGCAGCCCCCTCTTACACAGCAGCAGCAGCAGCCCCCTCTTACACAGCAGCAGCAGCAGCCCCCTCTTACACAGCAGCAGCAGCCCCCTCTTTCACAGCAGCAGCAGCCCCCCTCTATCGCCACATCAGCAGCAACCCCCCCTTTTAAGCCCTGCCATGGCACCTTGGTTGGGAAAGGCCGTTATAAAATATATACAGTAAACTGCAACTTCAAAAAGTCCAATAAAACGTGTGCATGCGAATAGCTGCATCTGTGGCCCTTCACATCAGATGTTAGTAATCGAAGAGCACTTCTGACATAAGTTTATTAGTTTTATTTTTAGAACGAATTGCTGTAAACTTCTATTTTAAGATGAAAAAAACTGCAATAAAACTGAACTTCAATAAGCAGGATTTGAAAAAAAATAAAGTGTTTCCTGGCTCTTCGGTCGAGTATTTCTAACAGACACAACTTCACAAGACCATTAAAGTGATATTAAAGGTTTTAGACTTTCAAATGCTGATGAAATCACTCACAATGGACGCTGCTTCTCGATGCTTAAAAGTTTCCTGTAGAATCAGCTGGTCCCCTGAGCACTGGTCCTGTTTTAGGTTGACTCCATTCACTTACAGGGTCCTATGGAGCCACCCTTCTGTGTGCTAGTGAGCTGTGTTGGTCTCCCCAAACATACAGACACAGCAAAGCAAGCCAATCCTCTGCTTTCCGTCCTCCTAGCTAGTGTATAGACAACTGCTGGAGACTGCTCTGTCCCTTGAGATCATGTACTGGACAGGAAGTTCAGAGAAGTGGAGCGGAGAGAGTAGAAGCTGCTTGCAAACATGACTGTAAGTCGGGTGGGCAAACTCCACCTGTGGTGAGACTATAATTCCCATCCTGCAATGCCTGTAGTTGTGGGAATCTTGCAATGCTTCCCGGGATTTGTAGAGCCACAAACAGCTGGAGGGCCGGAGTTTGTCCACCCCTGCTGTAAGTGCCAAAATGTAAAGAAATACTTTGCCAGATCATGTTTTTTTGTTAGACTTGGATATATTATTTTTTTCTATTACTAATAATTGTTTAATCTCACTCTACACCCCCCCAACACATCCACCAGAAGCTGCAATAGTGAGATCTTTCCACAGTAGTTTGAGTCCCCGCCCCTTTCCAGAACGATGGTTTTGCTCTGACGTATTATTCCCCAATTTGATTCATAATTAAGCCAATCGCAGAAGCATGACTTCAATAAAGTACAATGATCAGGGCAGCCGGGTGTAAGCAGGATTGCTGGATGTTAAGATCTTACTAGGAGTGCCCCAGAAAATTCAGAAACTCCAGCGTGTTCTACAACCTGCCGGCTACCATCCAAACTAGGGATGTCCAGATACCGATACTAGTATCGGTATCGGGGCCGATACCAGGCATTTTCACAAGTACTTGTGAAAATGCCCCGATTCTTAAGGCAGATACCGGTACATTTTTAAAACGCAGCAGCTGCTGAGCATCTGCGCTTGTGGGGACCTCAGCAGCTTGCTGGTGACCTGCAAGTAGCTGTCCATGGCAGTGCTTGCCTGGTTCTTTATCTCCGCCTCCTTCCCGGCGCAGGCACAGCCATGGACAGCCCCACGGGCAGAACTACCGGAGTGACCGCCCCAGTGTCCAAAGCTGGGGGATCCCGATGACTACTAACAGGGGAGGACCAGTAGTATCGGTAATTGGTATCGGCAAGTACCTGCGGGAAAGTACTTGTACTTGGTCTTAAAAAAGTGGCATCTAGACATCTCTAATTCAAACCAAAACGGAGGTAAATGTAAAAAAAAAAATGTAAAAAGTAGGAAAGGCTTCGTATGCGAGAACTGCGATAACACCGGAAGGATTTGGGTTGTAATGCTGCAGAAAGAACGAGCAATTCATTCCGTTTCTTTTCCCCTCACCGGAGACATCGATGAAAATAAAACAAGCAGTTTTCATTTTTCTTTTTCGTACTAGAAGAGTTCTCGACCTCCCGGTCACAGCAAAGCGTGGAATAATTGCAGGTTACAGAAACAATCAGAGCCAGGATTTATTGCATCTTCAGAGACAATCAGCTTTAGAAACCTGAAGGATTTTTATCAAATTACCTGTCATGAGGGAACTTTGCGAGGCGCCTATACTGGCCGCCCTCTGCAAATGATAATCGCCTGGCTGTGTATGGCTTCAATATGCCCGTTTCATATACACCAAAGGGCAAGTCCTCTGGGACCCCAACCTGAGGAACACCGGGACCCTCAGGGGACAGCCTACCCACTGCGCGACCCTCGCTCGGGGTGAGTCGCCACTCCTGGACCCTCGCTTGGGGTGGCCCTCGCTTTCAGCCACTCCGGGACCCTTGTTCGAGGGGGGGGCCCTCCAAGACCCTCACTCAGAGAAACTTGACAACTCCATATACTCCTGGACCCATGCTGGGGTACACTTCCCCCTCCATAATCTTCACACGAGGACAGTAACCCCTTCATGACCAAGAGTCAGAGAAACTTGACTACAACTCCGTATACTTGTTCTGGGTTAGTGACTCAAAGTATCAGCATAAAACATCAGCATGACAGCCAGGGAACTGGCATTTTAAGATAGTTACAACGCCAACATATTTCTCTTTAGAATGGGCTTCATAGTGAACCTGTGGTCAAGCTGTGTAAAGCCCAATATTTACATATTCTTAAGAGGTAGTAACCAGTCCTCACTGACCACTGTAGCTGCAAGCACCGGACTCCTCCCCTTTCCCTTCGTTAGCCGACAGCCACTTCGGGAAGGGGGGAGGAGTCCGATGACGTCGATGTCCGTGACGTCACCGGATCTCCGACGGAAGACCTGGAAGCCGGCGGAGAGGCGAGTACGGATCAAAATAACTTTGACCGATCAAAAAAAAATTAACGATTAATCGAGAGATTAATCGTTAACTTCCGCAGCCCTAAAAAATACATGAATTTTTTTTTAGAGTAGATGGTCGTCAACTTAGGAGGTATGGGGGTGCGCCCTGCTGTGACCCTGACATTGCCATAGGGTTGAAACGAGAAATATACTGCAGAAGACATTGCTAGACTGGGGACTTGTTACATGAGGCTTGTAGAGATCACTTCTATTACCCCTCCACGAATCAATGTTCCCAGTCCAGATTCTGCTTGTTGGGGTCCAACGACCGCATCCCTGATGCCAAGCTGTAGCAATGGCTGCATGGCATTTCTCAAGGTTGGTTTTCCTGATGGTGGGTGATCCTGATACAGTGCACCCAATTCAAATTCTGATTGTGAATGCTACTTGCAGTTTTTATCATCTGCTCACCTGGTTCTGATCCATCGATATACACTATATTGCCAAAAGTATTGGGACACCCCTCCAAATCATTGGATTCAGGTGAAATTTCCGTGAAAATTCCTTGCTACTAAATATTCCGCGGTCACCTGTTACTGGTATTATAACAAAGTGGAAGCTGCATCCAAGCCTTACATCACCAAGTGCAATGCAAAGCGTGGGGTGCCGTGGTGTAAAGCACGCCGCCACTGGACTCTAGAGAAGTGGAGACGTGTTCTCTGGAGTGGCCAATCACGCTTCTCTGTCTGGCAATCCGATGGATGTGTCTGGGTTTGGCGGTTGCCAGGAGAACGGTACTTGCCTGACTGCATTGTGCCAAGTGTAGAGTTTGTTGGAGGGGTGATTATAGAGGGGGGGGGGGTTTGTTTTTCAGGGGTTGGGCTTAGCCCCCTAGTTCCAGTGAAGGGAACTCTTAAAGCATCAGCACACCTTAGTTTGGGGATGGCCCCTTCCTGTTCCAACATGACTGCGCACCAGTGCACAAAGCAAAGTCCATAAAGACATGGATGGGGGAGTTTGGGGTGGAGGAACGTGACCGGCCTGCACAGAGTCCTGACCTCAACCCGATAGAACACCTTTGGGATAATTTGGAGCGGAGACTGCGAGCCCGGCCTTCTCCCCCAACATCAGTACCTGACCTCACAAATGGTCCAACATTCCCATAGACACACTCCTAAACCTTGTGGACGCCTTCCCAGAAGAGTTGAAGCTGTTATAGCTGCAAAGGGCGGAGCCAACCCAATACTGAACCCTACGGACTAAGACTGGGATGCCATTAAAGTTCATGTGCGCGTAAAGGCCGGCGTCCCAATACTTTTGGCACTATAGTGTATATTACCTGAAATGAAGGTTTAGGTAAATGACTGTCTGGCTGCATGTAGATCTGTCATCGACGTTCATTCTGCTGATGCAAACACTTTTTTTTCACACAGGGTGAATAAAGAAAAGATATTGGCTTGGCCTCTCCTCAAGCTTCCCATAACTACTAAACAAACATCAAACACTTCGGGGATTCTGACAGCTGGAGATGTATTGAACGTTCAGGTAAATAAAGCAAACAGAGCCGGGAAAGCAGAGATCTTTCCACTGCAGTGTTTACTCCCTTCTATGTCAATGGCCAGAGACCGCCGAGTTCTAGCCGCGCTCATATACTCATCCGCAGGAAGCCAAGCAGCCAAAATGTTTCTTCATGAGAACCGTACCTCTGCATCGGCTTCACCCGGAGAGGGAAACGCAATTAAGAATTTCTCCTTCTGCTGAATTGGGAAGAGCAGCAGATGCCGGTGAAGGCAACTGGAGCAAGAGATGACAGCAATCAGTGCATTATGCATCCTGGCCAATACTACAGGCGGGACCCTCAGCGAAGGGGACAGTCCGCCCCTGCGGGACCCTCAGCGAAGGGGACAGTCCGCCCCTGCGGGACCCTTTCTGAGGGAACAGCTGCCTCTTTGGGACCCTCTGCAAGGGGACAGTCATCTTAATGCTGTCAGGAGACAGTACCTTTCCAGGACGCTCAGTAGGGGGACAATCATCCTCCTGGGACCCTCTGTCAAGGAACAGCCCCCTCTCTAGAAACTTCATTCACGTAACAGAAATCTCTAGTAAAACCCTTCGTTAGGAGTGTCGCTCATAGGACCCTTGGTCAGGGGACAATCGCCTCTCCGGGACCTTCTTGATATTAGGTAACAGTCCTCCCTTTTGGGACCCTCAGTGAGGGGACAATCATATTCCTGACATAAGGGGACATCCTCCTTCCGGGACCGTCTGTCAAGAACAGCGACCTCTCTAGAAACCTCACTGACCAAAGAAAAATCTCCAGAGAAAATCTTGTTAGGAGAGTCATTAA
>NW_017306399.1:2161880-2180807 GCF_000935625.1 Nanorana parkeri | reverse complement strand
CTTCCCCAGCGGTGGGACAATCACTCATTTAGGCCCCTCACACCCCCCTCAGTCACCTGGCTACAGCAGTCGGCCGGTAGGTTCTTGATGAGGATCTTCCTCCGGTTCTCCAGCTCCCGGCGCGTCTCCTCCAACCGCCTCGTCATCTCCCCGGGCTCCATTATCGGCACCCCAGGGGGCCCGTATCCCCCCAGTCCCGCGGGAGAGCACAGGAGTAGCTCGGTGCCCAGCGCCGCCATTTTGCTGCGGCTGGTTCGGTGGGAGTGCGGTGTGTGCTGAGAGGCTGAGGCCCCGCCCACAACCCCGCCTCCTCATCCATATCTCCGCCTCCTCTCCCTCCCTCCTGTCACCCCGTGCCAAGCTCTCCTCACCTGAGAGCCTGTGGTTGGCGCTCCTCCCCCTTCTCACCTGTCACTTCCCGCCTCAGCTGAGGCGTCCTGTGTGACGGAATCCACATCCCTCGCTGTACACAGCCACTGCTCCTGTGAGCGCCATGAGCCACATATCTAATGAGAACGTCACTGTTGCATTGTAAAAAGTGAATTTTACTGTTATGCACGTCACATTTCTGTGAAAATTAGTGTCAAATAGAGAAATGAAACTGATTTTACCTCAGCGTTCCTCATATTTCTATATACATCTGTGTTTTATGGAGGAATAAATATTGCTTTACCTCAGAGCCTATGATAATTTGATGTATAATGGTCCCATATAGAGAGATAAAAGGGTCTTTATTTACCTCAGTGTTTGTGTAGTTCTATGAACATCTGTCCCATAAAGAGAAATTAAAATAATTTTATTTTTAATGCCAATGAAACTTTAATGTATAATAATCTGATCCACATAGAGACATTCAGATCGTTTTACTTTAATTTTGCAAGAGGTAGGCAACTGCAGCCCTCCAGCTGTTGCAGAACTACAAGTCCCATGAGGCATTGCAATATTCTGACAGCCACAGGCATGGCTCCCAGAGGCAGATGCATCATGGTATTTGTAGTGTCACCACATCTGGAGGGCCAGAGTTGCTTACATATGGCACATTCGAATAAAAAGCGCAACATTTGACATGAATAGATGGTCCTTGAACTGCAGACAAATAATAGGACATGCTGCGTCTAGAAAAATGCAGCACAAAGAAGGTTCAGTCAAATGCAGCCTCTGAACTGCCATGTGTATTGTTCAATGAAAGTCAGGTGGGGTTTTCCTGACGTGTGGTGCGTCGCCATTCATTTTCAATGGGCTGCTGAACGCAGCACGCAATGTCACAACGCGCCCCAATGGAAAAGTCTCAGGGCTCATTCACACAATATATGTTGAGCTCAGAGGCATCCCCAGGCCGGGTGTCACCCGGCGAGACATGATGTCATCACATATCTCGGTGATGGACGCTGGCAGAGAGGGTATGTGACGTTCATCCGGTGGCTGATCTCCCCTCCGATCACTGAAAGCGGAAGCCATGTGTATTACATAATTTCCAGGTACCGTCTGCCATTTCTCCGGTTGCCGGGTAAGAAGGCGATGAAACATGATCTGTCTGATGGCTTCTATAGGTGACATTAGAGGGTTAATAGAAGATGACCTGTCACATCCTGTTTGCAGTCACATAGCAATAAAGTAAAAAAAAAAAAAAATAGAAGACATGGACAGCAAAAAAATTAGTTTTCTAACTAAACAAATGAAAACGAAAAACATTTCCATTCGTTTCACCAAATAAAACAAATTTTTCTGCTCTTTCGGTGGCAACGAGCCTCCAAATCCAAAACCGCACACTGAAAATGCAGAAAGAGTGGCGGCCAGATTGGCCGACGGCGCGTTCTGTGCTTGCGTGCCACCATCTTCGAGTATATGTTCGGGCCCTGCCATCTTGGTGTATACCAAGATATACTCAAAGATGGTGGTACGCCCGCACCGTGTGTTCTGCAAACGAATTTATGTATGCCCCAATATAGTTGTAGTATATTCGGGCATATAATAAATTTGTTATTTCGGATTCGGACAAACTGCCGAATCAAAAAAATTCCCCGTCCCTCGCGTACTCACACATACAAATGCAAACACGCGTCAGCTGTGCCTACGTGCGAAGACGACGATTGCACACATGCTACAAACCACAGCGAATGTCAGAGTGCAAGTAATACTTCTAGGGCCATCAATCACTGGTAACACTAAACTGACGAGCGGTAAAACCTTTGTTAAGAGTCGCCTATGGGCAATTTTGAGTGTTGTAGTTTATTTTTAGATTTCACAGGAGCACGCAATTTTAAGGCTTGACATGTCTGGTGCTAAAACAATACCTTGCGCTATCTCCCCTTATTGTGAAACAATTGAATATGACCCCTAAATCTCCAAATAGACCATAAAACAACCCCAAAACACACCTATATACACCGTATATTAAGCGTACACATAAAATACAATAGTTATGGTGCAAAAAATATTAAACAATGTGAAATAATGTGTGACTCATTAAAGGAGAACTATGGGGTTAAGGCTTTTCCCCATAGTTCTCCTTAGGGTAACGGGAGGAGACAAATTAGCGTCCTCCCGTCACCCTAGGCTCAGAGACGCCGCAGGAGCGGCGTGACTGACAGCTGGCTCTGCCTATCTAGAGGCAGAGCCAGCTTTACCCGCCCCCTCCCCTGTCCATTCCCCCAGTCAGCGCTGGCGGACCGGAGCGGGGAGGGGGGAATACAGCCCCTCCCGTCACGGCAGTGAGTCGTGACAGGATCGAGAGGTGAGCGAACGCCGGTATGTGTTCGCTCACCTCCCGATCTACTGAGCCGACCTGTGACAGTCTCATTGTCACAGGTCGGCTAGAACTATGAGGTGAGTGAAAAGCACCCCCCTCATAGTTCTCCTTTAATATTCGAAGATATGCAAATCAATCAGCATAAATCATCAAACAATGTGACTAGTGTGTACATAAATAAAAGACGATCAATAATAAAATATATAAGTATATAAATATCTAAAGTCCATATAAATTACAAAACTTCATCCGATCCTCACAGGACAAAGATGAGTCGTGATCAGTTCAAACAGTGATGAAAAAATGTATATGTGTAATCCTATAATCCCAATCCGAAGAAAAAACAATGCTCCCCACTCACCAGATTCAAATGGTTAAATCGCATTGATCACAGGACGCTACTTTCGCCAACCAAGTAATGGCTTCCAAACATGTCTGGTGTCATGTCTGGTGTCATGTCTGGTGTCTATTTACCCGACACGACCCCGTATTTTATGTGTTACCCCCCAAAAAATTGGGTAATGTATTCTGTTTTCACTAAAATTCAACTTAGTGTATTTTATCCTAAATATATTGGTTTGATAAACATTTGTGCAAATATTGTGCAACAAAAAAAAAATTGCAACCAGCATTTCATTCTACAGAGCCTCTGCTTTCGGGAAATATGTCATTGTTTGGGGGGTCTGAAGCCGTTTTCTAGCCAAAAATGAAGAAATTGCTCCGGAGACAGGGGCGTCCCGAGGCTGGGTGTCATGTCTTATTGACGCCTGCCAGGGGCCATCTTGGTGATGGACGGCGGCAGAGAGAGGAGGGGACGTTCGCCCAGCGGGATGAGGTATGCCACCGGGTTCCCTCCTCTCTCCCTGACACTGTCGGGCTCTCGGTTCACGACTGAGTGCCCAACGTTTCAGAGGGGGTGACACCAAAATGTCAGTCATTTTGGTGTCACCCCTCCAATGGTGGCACCCGGGTGCGGGCCGCACCCCCCATGTGACGCCACTTGGTTAATAACGCATGGCTATGCCCACACTTGTAGTGCATTCATACTTCTCCTATCGCTGTAACTGAAAGTGCAGACAGGGACAGGAGGAAGAGTCTGCGAGTGCCAGAGCATTGCACCTATCATCGGTGGATCACTGTTGTAATGCTTTACTGGCAAACAAAAATCATAAATGCACTTTTTTTTTTTTCTTTTAGGAACGTGTGAGAATGTTTTATTATTATTTTTGGAATAGGTGGACTTTGCCTGGAAAGATGAAGGTCATTTTACCTCGCTGTACATCTGCCCCATATAGAGAATTTAAAAGGATTTTCCTTTTCTTAACATCAGGACGCATGACAATTCTACAGTTCCATATAGAAAAACGTGTCTAATTTGATCTCAGCACGTGTCACATTTCAATAGATCCTACAGATGGAAAAAAATAAAGATCTGTTTACCTTCAGGGCACATGACATTGGTATGGAAATCTGCCCCATTTACAGCTCGCTGAGCTGCGGCGGATGAGAACCTGTTTTTCAGAAATGTGTCCCAATTCCGTAAGTAAACAAGTGCAGAAAAATGCGCATTATTTTTTTGCTGTACGGTTCGTCATTCCTGCGGCCTGGGAGAGGGAATTATTGTGCTGAAATGTGTCTTTTACTTCATAGAAGACGAACCTCATTTATTCCTATGTCCCAGATACTGAAATAACGGCTGGACGCATTGAGGTGGAATTTATCAATACCGGAGCAGGCGGAATCTGGAGCAGTTGTTCATGGCAACCAATCAGCATTCACCTTTCATTCTCAAACCTTAACTGAACAAACTGAAAAAAGAAGCTGATTGGTTGCCATGGGCAACTGCTCCAGATTCTTCTGCTCCAGTTTTGATAAATTCCCCCCATTATGTACTGTGGGGAGGAAAATGGGTTTAACTTCTCAATTTGGAAGATTTGTTGTCCGCACACCATTCTGTATTCCTTTAACATTGGACACTTTGCCTGACGAGGGGGCCCTGTGAGCCTCTGAAATGTTGCATCCATGTGTCAGACTAAAGGAATATGAATAAAGATCATATTCCAAAGCAGAATGGTGTACGGACAACATATCTTCTAGACCAGAGGTTCTCAACCTGTGGGTCGGGACCCAAAAGTGGGTCACAACCCACAGTTAAGGGGGTCCACACGTGCCTTGTGCTGCTCTAGGTAAGGGGCTCCTCAGCCTCCTCCTGGGGTGGCAGTGTCAGTTCTCCTAGGTGGCGCTGCAGCGGCCGGAGAGGATCAGAGAGAGGGGAACAGGCAGGAGTGAGGGGAGGTGAATGCTCGATCACCATAGAGCCCACAACTGGGCACTACAGAGCCCGCACTGGACGCCACCAGAGAGTCCCACTAGCCACCTGAGAGCCCACACAGATACTAGTATTGGTGCATCCCTAAATTTTACGGTTGGGGGTCACCACAACTTGGCAAATGTTACCAAGGGGTCCCGGCCCTAGAAAAGTTGAGAACCACTGTTCTAGACCCTTGGTTCTCAACTGCTGGGTCGTGACCCTGTGTTCAATGGGTCGCCACATGCCTTCCGCTTTTCTAGGTGAGAGGCTCCTCAGCCTCCCCCTAGCGCAGCACTGTCCGTTCTCGCGCCAAGCAGCCATTCAAAATATGCTGCCCGGTGCCGGGCTTGAGGTGAGGTGGGATGGGGCTATGGCCGCGAGGGGGCTCCAACTATACGTGCATTGCTTAAGACTCCCTCGCATGTCCTGTACAGGTGCCTGGAGTCTGGACCGGAGTGACATCACATTCTGGCTCCCGGCACCTCTACGGGAGTGCATGGGAGCTGTACAAGCAATGCACATATGGATGATACTTCATCACACTCCACTCCAGTTCTCCTAAGGTAGGGAGACGGAGTGGATGTTCAAAAAAATTAAAAACATTTGAGTATATATGCGTGTGTGAGATTGTGTTTGTGGTTGTGTATGTATGTCAGTGTTTTTGAGGGCCCGTTCACACTGGTACAGTGCGTTAATCGCATAGTACCATGCGATTAATGCACTGTACCATGCAATCGCACCTACCATGCGTTACGGTGTGGGAGGTGTGTTGCGTTGCTATTCATTTGTATGGTACCTCAAACGCACCTCTTATCCACAGTTCATACGCCCGTACCAGAACGCGTTGTACGCACCTTGCGTTCCATTGCAGTGCGACTTGGGTCGCGACTTAACCTCCCTGGCGGTATTCCCCAGTGTAGCTCGGGGTTACTTTTACATACCATGCCGCATTAGTATTTACTTACCTTGTCCCTCGAGCCACGCTGTGTTCTCCGGCCGATGCCGGCATCTGTCTTCCGGGTTCCGTCTCTTGCGAGCGTACACGTCGCAGGGGGGCGGAACCGGCGGGATATTAACAAAAAAAAATTGAAAAAAATAGAGCGAAAAATGACACGAAAAAAATAAAAAAATCATACCGCCAGGGAGGTTAATGGCCGAGGAATAATGTGGGTCCTGAGCTTACACAGGTTGAGAGACCACTGTTCTAGATTGTATATTGTGGTGCCATCCAGCAGTTGTTCCAGTAGCGGTTGGATTCTGGGGTACATCTGTACAGTGTGTGAAGGGGACATTACTAAGTTCTGAATTTGGGACACATTTCTGCAGAAAAGACGCTGAGTGTAGAGCATCCCTTTAATTGCACCCTTATTTCTGAGGCGGTGCCTTCTCGCTGCCATCGCACTATACTGCAAGGCCATGTAAGTCACATTATTCTTAATGTTGCCTGTTCACACCAAAGCAACATGGTGCAGTGCGATTTTTGGAAAGGTGCTGGCAGAGGAATCCCGAGACCGGGTGACACCCCGCCGTGACATCATCGCTCATGAGTGCCCATCTTGGTGATGGACGCCGGCAGAGAGAGGAGGGAAAGTTCACCCGGAGGGATGAGGTATGCCGCCGGGTCCCCTCCTCTCTCCTGACACTGTCGGGCTCTCGGTCCATGACTGAGTGCCTGACTTTTTAGAGGGGGGTGACACCAAAATGACTGTCAGTCATTCTGGTGTCACCCAGGTGCGGGGGCTGAACCCCCCTTGTGACACCACTGGGTGCTGGTGCTTTAAAAGGATCAGAGAAAAAGAAGAGAACCTGTTGCTTATTCAAAGAGCAATGAAGGCAGAGCGGCGACTGTCCTTGAAGGACACTTATCACAGCATACTATAAAAATCCGTTATTAGATAAGATCAGGGCCCCCTGTGCTCCTGGGCCCTATAGCAGGACACTATGGCTATAGTTACACACTTGACCACAGTCTATGTGGGCTATGCAGAAGTGTGGCCGGGATGCCATCTGTCACTGGTCAGGTGACAACCATAATTACACCAGTCGTAGCCCGCCTCTGTATTCATGCCAATGATTTAGTAAAGGCGTCAGGTTACCTTTTATTTGCAGATCTGTCTGCTGCCTGGGGAGCTACAGAGGTCACTGGATGCAGTTTCAGACTAACAATCCTTTTAAAAGGAAACCTGTACCGAGGATGCTAGGAACACAAGCAGAACCCGGATAAACTAACCGTTGAATACCTTCTAAAAAATAGTGCACGTCCTATGTCTAGGTTCTTCAGCCTCATCGCTGTATATCTTCAATGTGTGATCATGTAAGACACTGGCGCCTCTGACTAGTCTCAGAGGATTTGGAGTGAGATTTGGTGGTATCTCTACTGTTCTGCTCTCTGTTCTCCATGCTGGAGAGGACGCGGCCCCTGAGGACCTACAGTGTAAGGATCTCCCTGCTTCTCTTTCATTTATTCCATGGATCTGTACTCCACCTCTCATGCTGCTTGCTGATCATTACCCCACCAGTCATCGGATTTCCCCTTTAAGGGATAGCTGTGCTTGATTCACATGCTGACGGAATTGAACCAGGCTTGTACATAGAACTAACTCAAACACACCTAGAGCAGTTGTATGCAGTCAGTGTTGACATACACACAATTAAATGTTGCTTGTAAGGGCAGGATGCTGTGTTCCAGGAAGTGGTCGGTTGTAATGTTGACTTCTCTCACAGGATTTCAGTGAGCGGAGATGGCAAATAATAGAAATATAATGTTTTTCTTTTTTTCTTTTAACAAAGTTGAGAAAGTGACAAGAAATCATGAAAAGGCTTTTGAATGTCTCTAGAGATATGTTTTCATCTGACGGTATAGAAGCGTACTGTTTACTCTAAACCTGATATTAAAGGTGGCCTTTAATCCAAATCAACCTCTCTAGTAAGGCATACCTGTCATAGAGGTCAGGACACGGTCACCTTTTCTGCACACCTCTCCGATCCAGAGGAACCAATCAACCCCTGAATTATGCTGGGAAGCCGACACTTCTGGGAATGCCGCTATCCTGGGTCTCCCCAGCTCTCACTCACTGTCCTCCTGCAATGGTGTAGGGGGAGACCAGCAAATGCCAGCTCAGAACGGACACAATCATGTAAATCCTGGTGCCTATGCAGTTCTTCGCTGTGTACACAAATGTCTGCGCAAAGCCACCTGCTGCAGTCTCTTACCTTGTGGCTTGCTGGAGAGTTACATTGTTGAAGTCTGTTTGTTGTCGTGAGACTGAGGAAATGCTTCTTCATGCTTGCAGCAGACTGATGAAACCAAATAGCTTTTTGATGAATGCGGCTGCCAGACTCATCCACCTAACCAACCGCTCAGTGTCTGTAACCCCTCTGTGCCAATACCTCCACTGGCTTCCAAGCTCCCCAAATACCAAAATAGAAAATGTTAACCACTTACAAAGCCATCCACATCTCTGTCCCCCCCCCCGGCTATATGACCAACCTCATCTCAAAGTATCATCCCAACCGTCCTCTCGGCGCCTCCTAAAAGCTCATAGCTCCCTCGTCAACTCCTTCCATGCTTGCCTCCAGGCGTTTCTCCCATCCTCTGGAACTCCCTTCACAAACCTGTTCAGCAATCTCCTACTCTGTACGGCTTTAGGCGATCCCTAAAAAATCATCTCTGCGGGGAAACCTATCCCGCCTCAACCTAACCACTGAACAATCACTTTCTCAAATGACTCATTCCCACACAGCTACCACCCAGCCAGTGGCACTACCTGCCAAACCTGACTTGCCAAATTCAATTTGCGGCATTTGAAAGCATGTATATGGTCCTGAGCGCCCACCAAGTTCGTTGGTAGGTAGGTAGGTAGGTGGTTGGTTGGTTGGTTGGTTGGTTGGTTGGTTGGTTGGTTGAAGGGGAATTACAGTAAAAACACAGATCGACCGCTTGTTTCTACTGCCCCTTTGCCGCTTGTGTAAACTTAAAAAATCTGAGGGTTTAATGTCACTTTAACATAAAACAATACTGTAATGTTCGCCTTACTGTAATCCATGCAGGGGCGGACTGGGCCGGGGGGCAGGGTGGTCGGCACAGGGACGCGGGAAGAAGAAGTAAGGAGGAGCAGGCGAGGGGATGACAGCCGCCGACAGACAGTCCTTCTCTTTGCTGCTCTTCCTTTTAAATCCGTATCTCTTCTCATGCTGGGCAGAACTTCTGTTTTGCAGCAGACTGCATTGTCTCTGGAATGGATACATGGTGTCTGTGTGAAGGTTCACAACCTGAGCCAGCACTACAGGAAGAGGCACTCAGCTGCAAAGGGAAGTTCTCCCCCAGCATGAGAAGACATGAGGATTTAAAAGGAAGAGCAGCAAAGAGAAGGCAAACAACCATGGATTACAGTAAGGCGCACATTACAGTATTGGTTTATGTCAAAAAAAGGTGAGGGTTTAATGTCACTTTAAAACCTTGAAGCTCCTCTAGGTATTTCTAAAGGTTAAAATGCAATCATCCTTTCAAAAAAGAAAAATAGGAAACAATACTTATCCACCCCGCTGCTAAACCTGAAGAAGGAAGCTTGTTCAAACATCTTCTGCATTTGACACTTGCGGGAGTGTCATATTCTGGGGGTCCCCTGTTTTCTGTGGTTGCCTTTGCCATCATTACAGGATAGAGGGGCTGCAAGAGGAACCACGATGCATAACAGGGGACCAGGCATCCGACATAATGGAAAAGGTGCCGGATGCAGAAGATCTTTGAGCAAGCTTTATTCCTCCAGCCAGATACGTTCGTTGGTGCGGAGAGTGGGACTGGTAAGTATTGGTTCCTTTTCAAGGAGAAGAGGATTTCAATCTTTGAACATTGCCACAGTAGAGTCATTCCAACCTGTAGATACATTAGCAGCCCCTTCTCGAGATTTCACTGGTCATGTGGATTATTACAGGAACTCTGTAAATACACGATGTACACTGCAGGGAGGTCTCTTCACTACCGAGAAAACCTCCAAAAAGTGAGAACTGATTCTGTTAAAGAAGGAAGCGCTTCCATGCTTCAAAAGCTTCCAATAAAGTTGTTTGCTAAACATTTCAAAACTCCAAAAACGCATATTTAAGTGGTTGGTGGATGCTAAATAGTGAGGGCTAGTTCACGCCACAAACAGTGCGTTCCGGCCCGATTTGGTGCTGGAACGCACCGGATCGCATTCCAGCCGACTCCCTGCGTTAAGGGGTGGGAGGGAGCACGGCAGTGCATTGAAGTCAATGGCAACGCAGCCATTTTCCCCCGGCCTCAGTGCGATCGCCCGCAACGGAACGCGTGGTACATCAATGCCTGCATTCCGGTCAGAAAAAAATAGTGCATACAGGCATTAATGTGCCAAGTGTTCGGGTGCCGGCAATCGCACTGCGGCCTGGGGTATAGTTGTGGTGCCATTGCCTTTAATGCACCGCCACTCCCGCTCCTGTCCCTGAACGCAGGGAGCCGGCCGGGATGTGGTTCCAGCACAAAATCGGTCCAGAATGCACTATTTGTTGTGTGAACTAGGCCTTAAAGCTGAATACAAAATACTCTTACAGTGGTGGCCTGGGCACCAACATTACAAGGGTGAAATGATAAAGTCAAAGTGTTTTTAAACTATTTCCAATGCTGATGAAGTCACTTACAATGGTGATGCTCCTTGATGTTTCAAAGTTTTAGTTTCCTGCAGAATGAGCACCGGCCCCGATATCCTGTTTTAGGGTGGGGGGGGCTTATATGCCTTGCAGGGTCCTATGGAGCCACCCTTGTGTGTTTTTCATTCGCAACTAACTTTGCCATGCATTGTACCAGAAACAACACTGGTTTCTGAACACTAACAGTATTGTGTTAAACAGGAACGATGATCAAATAAAGTGTACAGTTTTGTCTTTTTTTCTAAAGATTACATAGAAAATAAAATTATTTTTGCACAGCAATATTACAATTTGATATACAAGTAAGCAAAATCTTACAGCGAAAATTAAGTTGTAAGAAAAAAAAAAAAAATTCTGACTGGAAGGGTTTTGGTGGCAGAATAGTCTGGTTATGTCTCTTAACTACCATTCTGCTGGCCAGCCATTTTTTTTCCCAGTGCACAGGCTCGGCATGCTCGAGATGAAGTAGTTCCCGGGCGCATGCATGGGAGTTACATCATAGGGGCCTGGCCAGGGCCGGATTTACTCTCTCTGCTGCTCCAAAGCCAGGTTCCTCAATGCGCCCCCCCCCCCCCCCATGGAGAATGGTAGACCTGCAGCAGGCTGCATACAAGTGATCTCGGTGACATCGCCGGGATCACATGTACAAAACAAGCGCCGGCTTCCCCGCTGTACATTTTTCTCTACTTGCCCAAAGCAGGGCTAAATGTAGAAAACAACTACCCACCCGGCCCTGCATGTCCCGGGCATCGGGAGATAGGAATTCCACACCCCTGCTGCCCCAAGGCCGGGCCTTGGTTGGCCTTGTGGGAAATCCAGCCCTGGGCCTGGCCAATCAAGTGTGCAAAGACAAAACCTAGAAGAAGACCGGCACAAAGATGGAAGCACCAGTGAGGGAGGAGTGCAGCGCTGGAGGGGATTGCTTTGGCAGGTAAGTTTGCCATAATGTAATAATATATAGAGTATTCTACAGATTAAGGCTGAAAGCTTCCGGGGGCTTGTTTTTTCCAGACACTACTTCTGCTTTAAGCGGGACACATACTCAAACTTTCTAAGGGCCCATCCACACTGGAGCATTGTGCTAATTGCAAGCTATCGCACAGCGCACCTAGCATGCTATTTTAATTAATTTGGATGGCACCCCAACACCCCCCCCAGCAGCCTGCATGGTAACATGCGATTAGCGCAAAGCTCTGGTGTGTATGGGGCCTAACAACCAAGCAAAAACACTTCCATGACCATACCCCCTTATCAGCTGCAAGACTAGAGAAATGTAAATGTCCCGTAGCGTATGAGTATAAATGTATAAAAGCTATGAAATATAAAATATCTTATCAAATACTATTTTTAACAGTGTTGCTCTATGACATATATACCGTGCACAAAGAAACTGATGAGTAGATGTGTGAGCCAAACTGCAATGTGTAGTGTTAACAGACACATCAATACACAAATGGAAAAGCTAAATAAAGCAATACGTGCATCATTGGCTGTACACTTCATATATGTGAGCAAAGCAAAGCTATACATCCGCTGACACAAGTCTAGATATTCCGCCTCAAAATTTCGGCTGTGCAACCACCCTACAGAGTGCTGCTCACCTTACAAGCAGACCTGCACTGTAGGTCTGATCACACCGATTCCCTTTGTAGCCAGGTGAGATCCACTTGTAAATCTCTACCAGGTCCTCTTCGGTACCAATGGTGGGCTTAACCCCCATCTGGCCACAAAGGGGATCATCTCTGAATCCATGCTGACATTGTCCTTCCTTCTGGAGGGGGGCCACTTTTGTCCCCCATGGTCCCTGTGCATGTTGTAAAGAAGCCACCGCTCCAAACTCACTCCCGTGATGGACTACAATCTCACTTTAGTTTACTAATGTGTATTGAGATGGTAGTCCATCCCGGGAAAACTCTAGTATATGTCCTCCCGTGACCCTTAGGAGATCTATGGGGAAAAGCCCTAACCCCATAGTTCTCCTTTGATCCTGCCCGGCCACAAAGTGGATCAGCGTGATCAGACCTGCTATGTAAGGTGGTTGCACGGTGGAAAATTTTGTGGAGAAGAGGAATACATACACTTCAGCAGATACATATCAATATCATATCCTAGGAATATCAGCAGAAGCATACTTTGTTTTTTTAAATTCATGTATATGAACACTGATGCACATATTGCTTTATTTGGCTTCTTCCCCATGTTGATGTGACACACTGCTAACACTATACATTGCAGTTTGCCTCACGCATCTACTTATCACTTTCTTTGTGCACGGTATATGTGTTATAGAGCAACACTGTTAAAAATAGTATTTTATATTTAATAGCGCAGAATATTTATACTCCTATCACGCTAAACAAAAACGTTGGCCTTTCTCCTTCACCAAAAGTGATCGACTTACACTGTTAAGGTGCCCCGTTAAGGGTGATCCCGCGATAGTACGATAATCAGCAGGTGTATAAGCAGTGTGCGACCGCATCTACTGTACAGTGGCACGACTTTCGTCTTCCTAGCACGCTGGAAAACCTGCCGAAAATAGTGCGATTTTCGGCGGGTTGGTGGCGTGCTCGGAAGACGAAAGCCACAAGCGCACACTGCCCGCTCAGCATTGCGATCATCGCAAGCCCTTCCCGCAAGATGGGCAGGTCGTACGAAATTGTAATGACCTTACAACTAACGCACGACGAAAGTCGTGCAATGGTTTTAAGGTGTATGGCCAGCTTAAGACTTTCAGCAGATTCCTATAAATCAGCCCAACTTCTAACAGTGCATGGCCAGCTTTTGGGTTTAATACTTGCCGCTATGCCACGGTATACCTTTGAAAGTGCACTTATCTTTTAAGTCAGTCAGAAATAATCACAGCTACTGTAAAAGCCGGGCATCCTCGAAGAATAAGAAAAAAAAAAGCCTGAAAGGAGAAAAGAGCACTTCTTATCTTTAATTATAACAGGTGCAATCAAGCTTCAATTTGTTAATGGCAAGTTTAATTCAACTCCGAGAAACTGGGTCAGACCACATAAATATTAACAGTGAAATATGGCAATAATGAAGCGCTTTGAGACCCAAGGGTCTGAACACGGAGGTGAGAGGCTTATTTAAACAGAGCACTGGTGTTTTTTTATGAGCACTTCAGCAAACAATACACAAGAAATTACAAGAGTGGGCAGAGTGACGCACAAAGAAAAACTAAAGACAACACATTTTTTTTGAGAGAGAGAGCTGGCTGCTTTTAATGAATTTATGATATATATATATTTATTTTTTTCCCTTTTAGTTGTATTGTTCACTATACAATTTGTTTTTTGCACATATTTGTTCACTTGTTGGGTGATAGTGCCGCTTCACATATTTGAATATTAATGCAGGCTCATGCAGCCAATTTAAATGAGCAGCTATAAGGAGTAGCGCCCAGTTTTTCTTAGATTAATCGAGCGCAGAAGCCCCTGTAGATAATTTATGTTGATTAATAATCAGTGGTATAAAGAGGATTTTCGCACTTTAGAATAAAACGTCCAAAAAAAAAAGAACACTATGCTTGTTAAGAGGACCTGTACTGTGGAAGCTGTGCCCAAGAAAAGCAAGCAGAGGGCAAAGTACTAGTCACTAGTTTTGGTTATGGGCTGCCTGCAGCTCTTTCACCATTACTGACTGACCATGCCTTCTATTCTGTGTCACTGAGGAGGTGGCTATCTTGGTGTATTGCTTACTTTTCCAGCTATTTGTTTATCGGATTCTTGTAGTAGGACCAAGGAAACTGACCCACGAGTAGTATTTAATGTACTTTTACTATACAAAAATGATATGCACATAAACTGCTTAGTTGCAGTTAAAACAATTCAAAATACAGACTGCCACAATACAATACCTTGGGGCAGCAGGGAGTAGAGGGGTAGCAGGGGTGTGGAATTCCTATCTCCCGATGCCCAGGACATGCAGTTCTGGGCGCCAAGCGGGTAGTTTTCTACATTTAGCTTTGCTTTGGGCAAGCAGGGATAAATGTAGAGCGGGGACGCCTCCGTTTGTATGCAGGCTGCAGGTCTGCCATTCTCCATGGGGGGGGGGAGGGGGAGGTTGACGGGTAGGGGGGGCGCATTGAGGAACCTGGCCCTGGGGCAGCAGAGAGAGTAAATGCGGCCCTACATACACTATACCCTAGCATATGCAATGGTTTCTATAAAGAGAAAACACTAAAAAGTTACTTAGCTTTGGTTGTTGCTGGTCTACAAATTCCATATTAAACAGGACTCTGTGACAATTAAGTTTTCTCAGGAAAATGGCTTCATGTCGTGGCTTAGCGTTGTCCTTCTGGTTCCCCAGCCAAGTGCATTCCTCCGGTTCTCCGTCAGTTAAGTCCTTCTAATGGATTCTACTTACCATAATTGCTGCCATTCAGGTACATGAGGAATCCATGATTGGTCCAAAGAACACAATCATATCTTTCTCACAACAGTAATTGGATGGCAACTGTAGTATCTTTGACACTGATAAAAAGTGGCCGTAATTATACGCTAGGCTCTGTTCTGTTTCTGAGAACAGTCTTAAATACATATGATCTTTCTGAGCCAACACCACCTCTGACATTCCCAAGGCACCACCTGTGTGTACAGCAAAGTTGGCATATAAAAGGCAACCATTGATCTCAGGAAGACAACACTGCTGTGACATAGCAATGAGAACTCAATGATGCTGTTCCCAGAGAAGATACTGCATTATTTGAGCAGCTCTTCCCTCCACTGTTCCCACATATCCTATTTTTATTAAATATATACTGTACGTGTCAGAAAAATCATAATATATATTATATGGAATACACTTGATAGATGCAGGAGGCTTTGCTTCCTAATGTTAGAACCTCCAGCAAGTGGAACAATGAGCACCACCAAATATCATGGGACTAGAAGTCAGAGGCAGCAGTGTCTTAAATTTACACTGCAGGTATACTGCCATTACTGACTTACCTTGTGCTACGCTGTGTCTTGATCATCTTGGTACAGCTTTGCTTCCTTATGTCAGAGCTGCCCCTCTGAGGGCCGATGGGGAAATAATCAGGAAGCAGCAGCAGCAGAGGTACAGAAAGCAGAGATCCACAGAATGGAAGAAGCAGGGAGGGCCCTTGCACTGCAAGTCTTCAGGTACAGATTCCCCTCCAGTAAGTAGAACAACGAGCAGCACAGTAGTGACATCACCAATTCTCAGCCCAAATCTGGTGAGACTACAGATCCTCAGGTACAGCTTCCTCTCCAGCAAGTGGAACAGTGAGAAGCACAGCAGTGACATCACTGAATCTCACGGGGCTAGAAGGCAGAGGCAGCAGTGTTTTAAATTCACACTGCAAGTTGACTAACTTACCTTGTGCTACACTTTGCCTCGGCTATCTTACTAGAGAAGGGTTTTGCTTCCTTATGTCAAAGCTGCCCCTCTGATGACGGATGGGGAAATAATCAAGAAGCAGCAGCAGTTGTTACAGAAAGCACAGGTCCACAAAATGGAAGAAGCTGAAGCAGGGAGGGTCCTTGGAAAAGCGTGTCTTGAGGTACAGCTTCCCCACCAGCAAGGAGAACAGCGAGCAGCACAGTAGTAGCATCACTAATTCTTATTCCAAATCTGTTGAGTCTAGCAGCCAGCGGCAGCAGTGCCTTAGAGGTGGCCATATACTTTACAACCATCGCAAGACTATGGTAAAGTAATTTAAAAACATACGATCTGCCCATCTTGGACAGGCAGATCGTACTTGCGATCATCGCAAGCCCGCCCCCCTGACCGCAATGCTGAACGGGCAGTGTGCGCGTTCGCACACCGGCCCGTTCGGCATTTGTCTCCCGAGCATCATTCAAACCAGACGAAAATCGTACGATTTTCGGCTGGTTTTCTAGCATATTCCTTAGACAAAAGACGTGCGACCGTACAGTAGAAACGGTCGCACGTCTTCATTCACACTGCACGATTCTCGTACGATCGCGGGATTTCCAACGATTCTCGTACGAGAATCGTGCAGTGTATGGGCACCTTTAGAGGCTTTCACACTGGAGATATACAGCTGCAAGGCTAAAGGCACAGGAAGTCGACTGCTATTTTTCAGGATGCATTCAAAACAAAAAATTTGCATTTCCCAGGTTACTAAAAATTTTTTAATTTTTAGATGTTCATCTAAAAAAAAAAAAGACAGCAACTCTTCAATTTTGCGAGTTTACGTCTACTGTATGCTCACCCAAAGAAGACGTCAAGTGAAAAAATATCACCAGCATAAAATACAATGTTAAAGAACACTAAAACTGAGCAAGCTCATAAAAATCGATGATTTGGCAATAACTTTTTTATTCAATTTCAGGCTGTAGAAACGTTACGGATCCTTACATAAAAATTATGTGCAGAAATGTTTTATAACAACCCCCAAATTATTCACAAAACCAGCCGTATATACAGATATACTTTTCACTTGCTTACAAATTTTATACACAGTATAAAGATTAGGAATATCATAACCTTAGCACTGCACTGTTTCCCAGCAACGTATTCCTCTGAACATCAGCTCGGGTATAATTAGCCGGGACCCTCAGAAACAATACTGATTCATTAAAAGGAAAAAAAAACAATAATTGTAAAGAATTGCGTCTCATATTCGGACAGAAGATTTGAATCAAGTGCCGATTCGTCAGCCTACGCAGGAATCAGCAAGAATAAGGTAGATGGGTGTTGCGACAAATCGGCTTGGAGATGCGTGCGAGATTAACGGACGGTCACCAGAGTCTTTAAAAGACACATGCCCTTTAAAAGCAAACCAATCAGGAGCCAGGACAGTGCAACGTGATCATATATGGGGAAAAACTAATAAGCACAGTTTACTTTAATTGAAAACCACATGTAAAATTGATCGGCAGATCCATGCAGGAGCACAGCAGAGCTTACATGTAAATTCTGACTTGACCTGTAAAAACTGAGCCCGGCCCAACCCGTGGAAAGCCTACCTACTGATCAGTGGGGCTGCCAGTCACATTACAGGACCAATAATATGAAGTCTTGAGGACTTGGGTAGCAGGAAAGGGTGGGGAAAAAAAATATCTAAAAAGAAAATATATAGCGATTGGCATAGAACTTCTCTAAATCTACTGACATGTAGGTAGGTGTGGTATGGGGTAAGGTCAAACATCGAGGTCAAGGTCCTTTGTAAAGAAGAAGTCAAAATTTGGAAACGTGGATCTTATCTGACCGTTTTGACATGGCTGTCACTAACTATAACCTTGTCAGCTCTGAGGAAGGGGGGATTACCCCCGAAACGCATCAGCTTTTGCAACACTTGGGTCAACCTGTGGTGGTCTATCATGCATTATACGGCCCTGCTGAGTGTCCTGTATGTCTATTGGTGGACATCTACATGCTCTGATCTTCTATACAAATGTGAGTAGCCAGCTGCCCTCGGTTTTATAATAATTTTCCTCAATAAAAAAGGTATTGCACTAGGAGGCGCGGCCTTTGTTTTGTTAGCTGTAACCTTTGCTTACATTGTTTTCATCCCGCCTGCACATTGAATTGCCTTGAATGTATTTTTGTAGGATAGTAGGGGGTGAGATGGTTAGACTGTGCCCCCTGCTAGGGAAAGGTACACCCCTCTGGAGAGCATTGTCACCAAGATTTTACAGTTGTCGCCAGAACAGGAGATGAGTGAAAATCATCCAACAAGGGTCAGGCCCCTTTCACACTGTCTGATCAGAAGGGCATTTGTGCATGGATCCCCCCCCTCCATATCGGAACGGATGTCACCGCTGTGAGATCGGTGTCGTTGCACTTTTTTTTCCCCCTCCATTTTGCGATAGAGGAAAAAGCTGCCATTACCGGACATCCGTTTATATTCCCGATCTGGTACAAATTAGGTCCGGCGAAGCAGATCTTTGATCCATTTGTTTTTCAAGGCCTGGCCGGAGCCATTTGCATTTGGCTGCCCATAGACATCGGGCTTCCGATCAGGTCCGTCTGAAATCTGAAATGCTGACAGATGGACCTCATCAGAAAGTCTGTGTGAAAGGGGTCTAAGTGTTCTGGTGACAGCTGTCCAAGATGGAATTTCTCCTCACCTTGTGAAGATTTTCTCTCATTTCCCATTGCATCTTCAGGATAGGAAGTGAAGAGAACACCCTCCCCCCCCCCCCTTCCCGCCACAGGCAGGCAAAAAAAAAAAAAAAAAACAAAGGGTTACAACAACCTTTCACAT
>NW_017306399.1:2128932-2161852 GCF_000935625.1 Nanorana parkeri | reverse complement strand
CAACAGGCGGGAGAAAAAAAAAAAAAAAAACCCAATGGGTTTTAACCCCTTTCTCTATTCTATCCAAAAATGTAATCAAAATGTTTTGGCTACAGCGATACTATAAATAACCTTAGAAGGCTCATACAAGCACACACGCTCTTAGGAGCAAGTTCCAGTTGGCTTTTGGAAGGATACCAAGGCACATGGAGGAAACCCACACAAAGACTGAAACAAATTAGCGCAGGGGTAGGCAACCTTGGCACTTCAGATCCCATAATGCCTCGGAGTCACACCTGTGGCTGCCAGAGTCTTGCAATGCCTCATGGTAGTTTTACAATATCAGGAGTGTCAAGGTTGCCTACCCATGGCTAACTATTCACATCTATATGCAAGCACTGGGGCAAGCATTGCAACACACACAGTAAAGTGTACATGTGCCATTATAGTTTCCCTTTAACAACACTGTAAACCGCAGGGCATATCAGTGAACAGGTCATACAGGAAAGAATGTGTTTTCCACCTGAAATGCATTTTCATGCAGTAAAATTCAGGTGTTTTACTGCAGGGAAATCATCAAATATGAATAGGACCTTAGCCTCCATGTTCATTATGCAAATATTGCTCCTCTAGAATAGAACTCAGGTTTACCCCTTTTTCCCATGATGCAATGAGTTGGAATTAAAATGGCTGCTGGAACACTCATAGTTAAGGCAAGACCCCTCCAAATGTCAATACATTTGTGGCCAGGGTCCTTTTGAAATTCTGGTATGTACTGGTGGGATCGGTGCTGGCCAGTTTACACGGTTCCCTTTAAGCAGAGCAGACAAACCCCTTGTACAATTATCCTGAGCAGCAAAGAGCTGGCCGATCTACAGCCACCAGCTTCATGTCAACGTCACGCTTGTGATCCTGCCATTGGCCAGAACTCATCAGAGGCATCATTGCTATGAAGGACAAAGTAGGGAGGTGAAACTCTCACCTGCTTGCATGTGTCGCTCTATTGTTGGCTGGACGAACAATGTGTCGCTTTGTCGACATCAAGTCAGCCTATCTGGCCCGCGAAAAAGCCGCACATACAAAATCAGGTGAGCGTTTCCCCTTCACGTTTTAGCGATCCCATAGCTGGCAACCAGGATCACAGGGGTGACATTGGCCCTACTGCCAAGAAGGCCTGTACAGGCCTGGGAGATTTTGTACGCCCAGAGCTATTTGGTTAATACTTGCATAGGAATTGCCAAATGCAGCATCAAAAATTCAAGGTCCTGACAGATGTAATCGGACTTCATAAGCCTAGGTATACGATTCTTTTTTTTTAAGGTCTAATAGGGTCACATTATGTGACATTTCAGTTACAAACACTCTGCAGGAACCTCTGCAACATCTTACTGAACAGCTGTAAACGCCAAGGCAAACATGTCATTATTTATCAGTGTCGTAAATAACAGTGAATAACACATTTAAACATACCAGCTGTGCTAGGATTTATTAAAAAAAACCTTGCAAAATACACCGGAGGGGGCAGAGGGACTTGGTAAATCCCACACAAGAGAATCGATGAGATGGAATCCAATCAGAGTTCTGCTTTCATCTTCTACGTATAGCAATAGGAAAACAAAAAGCACCGACCGCCATAGTGAATCCAGTTTTTAGAAATGTCACATCTGTCCTGGTGACCTTTAACCTTTGAAGCGTTGACATCACGTTTTCCTGCAACGTAGCTCCAACCTCCCTGAGGGTTAAGGCTGAAAGTTAGGCCCCGTGTATGAAACCATCTGAAAGAAAGTCTGTGTTGCCCTTACGGACCGAGAGCCGACATTCATATTTTTGGGGAGTAATGGGAAAAGCCAATTTGTCTTCCAAGTGGGGTGGATTTTCCTTGTTCAAAAGGACCTGTCACTTTAAATATCTTCCTTGTCTGTCAGTCAGTTTGGTGCAGTGATTGATACTATTGATTAGGGATGCACCGATACCGGTATTTTGGTATAAAGTACAGATATGTTTTTTTCGGTACTCGCCGATACCGAAAGTCCCATTCAGGAAGCCAGGCGGCGTTTTATGACTTGCCACCGGGCTTCCCGATTAGCAGGGAAGCCGACCCCATGCTTCTCATCACTAGGTGACAAAAAAGCATGGAGCCGGCTTTCTGGCCAATCAGCAAAGCGGGCGCTGTGTAATGACGCCCGGGCTCCTGATTGGTCGGGAAGCCGGCTCCATGCTCACTTGTTATGAGGTGACGAGGGAGCATGAAGCCGGCTTCCCAACCAGTCAGAAAAACCGGGCCAGCTTCCGACCAATCAGGAGTGAAGAGACAGCATGGAGCAAGGCAGCGTGTAATGATGCGCTGCCCAGCTTCCTAATACCAGAAGTATCAGGCTGGGCATCGGAGCATTTGGGCGCGTACGAGTACTCGCCCCAAACACTCGGCATCGGCACCGATACAATATTCTACATATAACATTTGACTTGACTTACAGTAAGCCACAATCTCATCTGAATGTTACAACACTCATTTTCTTGCATCCAGCCAATGCAGTTTAAAGCGACTCTATTGCCGTATATAAAAAAAATATAAAAGTGTATAAAATAATCGCCCTGTAAAAGAAAGCTGATAATACTGATGTCTCTGGTGGGTGGCGCGTCCCATCTTCCTTGTAAAGCTATAGTGGATGAAGAGTTGTGGTTCCATCCACCAGTCCCTAGGGGACACACAGTAGGAGCCAGCTGATGGAGCCACAGCGTGCAGCAGAGGACCAGCCATCCGACACACCCAGAAGCATGTAGAATGCAGAGGATTCTTCATCCACCATAGCTCTGAAAGATAGCGAGACGGGACATACCGACCGTCAGAAAGATATGTAGACGTGACTGAGACTTTAAATGTCAGGCAGAGGAAAAGCCATGAGTCTGAGAACCAGAGTAAGGCAAAGTAGAGTAATTTTTTTTGTAGATTCACACAAACGGAAGCAGATTATAAAGTAGCAGCTATATTTGCCCCACTGTCCTGGGAAGGCCTTTCACAAGATATTGGAGCGGGTCTGGGGAAGTTTGTGCCCATTCAGCCAAAAGAGCATTTGTGAAGTCAGGTACTGATGTTGGAGAAGACCTAGCCTGCAACTGGCATTTCAATTCAACCCTAAGGTGTTTAGTAGGGTTGAAGTAAGGGCTCTGTAGGCCACTCAGGTCCACTGGGCCATCCCAATGAGGCTACCTGAGGCGCTTGCCTCAGGCAGCATTTCATTGGGTCATGTAGGGGGGGTGGCAGGTGCACTTGCTGCCCCCTTTCCAGCCCTGGCGTCCCAGGTTGCTAGGAGCTCTAAGCAACCTGTGACACTCTGGCCAGCATCCCGCCCAGCTTGCCGACGTCACTGGTTGCCAGGAGCCAAGTGGGATGTCATCCACCACAAGCCACCAAAACCTCCCCAGGAACATGCATCAGGACAACACCGCATATCTCCACACACCCCCGGCCTCAGGCCACGAGATATCTAGGGATGCCCCTGCAGGTCCATCTACACTAAAACTCATTAAACTAGTCTTTATGGAGCTGGCTTTGTGCAGAGACACAGCCATGCTGAAACAGTCTGAATGTGATTGGTCAGGTGTCCACAGCCTTGCAGCAGTATTAGAACACCTAAGACCTTGCACCAAACAAATTAATGCCAAGCTTTAAAGAATAAAGGCCCTTTTTAATGATTTTTTTTTTCAACATCTTTGGGGGGAATCAAGTTGGAAGCACTGTTTGCCTCATCTGTGCCAGTCTCATAACACAGGTCAAAGTCAGATAGAAAGATATGAGGCTAGGTTCCCACCCTCGGCGACACCCAGAACGTGCGATCATGTGCTAGTGCACACAGCGGTTGCCGCGTGGCCCTATTGATTTCAATGGGGTGACATCCGCGCGGCAATCGCTAAAAAAAGGTACAAGTAACTTTTTTTACGACACACAGCTTTTTTTTAGCTGCAATCAAGTTCACTTGCACGTGCGAAATCGCAGCGGGAAACCACACAATCTGCTTGGCGCGACTGGGGTGCCATTAGAAAATAATGGCACCCACAGCACAATTGCTGCACAGTCAGGAGTCGCCCAGGTGTGAACCTAGCCTAAGCCTTGCGCACCATCTACCTCCACAAAAAGGAGAACTATGGGGTTAAGGCTTTTCCAAATAGTTCTCCTTAGGGTAACGGGAGGACACAAACTAGCGTCCTCCCGTCACCCTAGGCTCAGTATACTGAGGCGCCGCAGTGCACCGCGTGCTGCTAGCTCGCGGAATACTGAGACGCCGCAGCTGAAGCGGATCCCGACAATTATGTCTGGATCCGCCCAGCTGCGTGACCGACAGTTGGCTCTGCCTATCTAGAGGCAGAGCCAGCTATACCCGCCCCCTCCCCCGTAAAAAAAAAAAAAAAAAAAAAAAGAAAAAAAAAAAGTTAAAAATAAACTCTTGAATGAAAGGAAAACATTTCCCAAGTGCCAGGGAGACCTGGCGTCAGTATGTCTTCTGCTCTAGCTAAGGGCAACACGTTTCCTCTTTCGGATCCTTTCATAAACGAAGCCCCCAAGTGGTTGTACTGGAAACGCAGTCTTGAATAACAGTGGTTAAAATCTAATTTTTAAAAAAAATACATCAAAAGTTTGGTTAAAAAAATACTGCAAGGAGAGTCAGCTGCACCCCGATGACGATGACTGGCACCAACAGGTAACCCAGTTTTTCTTTTTTTTTTCCGGACTAACCCCACCACAGTTCATACGTATATACTCAAACACTAGAACAGCGTTGGAACATGCACACTTGTTGTCCTCGTTTTCTGTGAAGGAAATGTAAAATTCCAGATTGTACAGCAACGCACTTCCTGTCTTAAAAATCACCTGGCGGCAGAAGGGTTGCAAAGGGCGCAACAATGTCCTACGTGTGCAAAAGTTCTGTGCGTACAGGTTAGGCTTCCTTCGATAAACACATTCGCGTTTCTCCCCCCCCTCTTGGCGGGTCCAAAAGTTCCAAAAGGGTGGAATATTTCACCGTCTATAAGTCCTTGAGAAATTAAATAAATAGTACAAAAATAATCCTTTTCGTTAAAAAGTGAGATGCATTTTTTTAAAAGAAACTATTAACAATTCTACTCATTGTGAGCACAGTTTTTTTTTCTCTTTTTTTCTAAACAAATATTGTCGTCTGTTTTAGTTTTTCTTTCCAGCTTAATAAAAAAAAAAGTCCTAGACCCTTCTTTTGTTGCAGTTGAGACCCTCTAGTTTCCATGGTGATATAGCCACTTTCTATTTAAATACTAGATTTGGAAGGGTCAGCACCCACTCTGAAGTTGTCCACAAAATCGCAACCATTGGCAGCAAATGCCTGGGGTGGGGGGGCTTTTAAAAAAGGCAGTTATGGCACATAGGGTCTGTGATTGGCTGGCGCCTCAACGGCCCAAAAGTTCATCAGCATTCCGCGTCTACAGAATGCACAGTGACGGCAGCCTGTAGGTGGTGGCTGTGGTGGAGAGACGGGTGATGCAGTCTGTAATGGTGGTGAAATTTGTGGCTTAAGAGAGCTGCAGTCTGCGGAGGGGTGTCCGGCTCTAGATCTTCGTCGTGGTTCCCGACATCCACCCCCGCCGATAAGGGGTCGTTATTGCACGGCGGATTTTCGCTGTCTTCCTGCGGACTCATCGTGCTGTAACCTGTGAAGAGAAGGATACATTAAAACACAATTGAAGGCACACACCTTTTTTGTCCCTTTATAGTGCTGTAACCCCCCCCTGCATGTTATATTTGGGGGATTTTTTTCTTAGCATAGTAAAGCCTTCTTAGAACAGAAGTTATTTACATGTCTCACATATCCCAGAAATAAGGAGAAAACGTCATGTCTGTGAGGAAGCTGAAGCTTGGGCATCACTGGACCTTCCAACAGGACAATGACCACAAACATACCTCAAATTCCACCAGGGCTCTGCTGCAGAAGTAGTCCTGAAAGACTACAGTGGCCATCACAGTCACCTGACTTGAACGCCATAGAAAGCCTCCGGTGGGATTTGAAGAAGGAGGTTGCTGCACCCAAACCCAAGAATATTAGTAAACTGGAGGTCAATGCTTTTAAGGAATAGGTTAAGAATTAAGATCCCTCAGGAACGCTGCCAGAAGCTGGTGTCTAGCTAAGATCTCGTTTACAGCAGGTCATAACAGCAAAAGGGTGTACTACTAAGTACTTTTGAAGTGTTGAAAGGGTTCCGAGATGGCAGAAATCATTTAAAACTTGCATTTTCAGTTTAATTTGTGGAAACCACTTAAAGCATTCGTTGTGCTGAGCTATTTCAATTGTTTTAGCTTGATTTGTTCATTACAAACAGCTGAAAAGTCTGTCAAGTTTGCCAATAAACCTGATGTGCATTTGCGGTTGAATCATTTTGATCAGAACTGTATGATGTGTCACAAGGGGGGGGGCTCCTTTAATGACAATGCAGGTTATAAGGCTGGAAATGTTTGACGAAATACCCAAGAGTGACCAAGCAGCATATGACCTGGATCATAGCATGGCACCTCCTCAATTGGTTTCCCCCTGCACGGATCACTTTAAGTGTATATAAACCCCAACAATGGACCATTTATTTGCTCTCTTTTGTTTTGGTTTCTTAAATCTGTTAGATAAATGCAAACAAATACCTATTGATCTGGCCAGTCCGAGAGAACTTCTTACTATATGCCTATGCTTCACTGAAATCTCAAGCAATGTTATCAGCCCTAATCAGTTCTCCTCCTTTGTGTCTACAACCCCCCTCCCATGTTATGGAAATTAGAGGAAATGGGGACACGAGGAGAAGGGGGGGGACACGAGGAGAAGGGGGGGGACACGAGGAGAAGGGGGGGACACGAGGAGAAGGGGGGGGACACGAGGAGAAGGGGGGGACACGAGGAGAAGGGGGGGGACACGAGGAGAAGGGGGGGACACGAGGAGAAGGGGGGGGACACGAGGAGAAGGGGGGGACACGAGGAGAAGGGGGGGAGAAGAGGAGAAATTAGGAAATTAACCAACATGAGTGAATATATTTTTTTTTAAATACACATTGCTTAGTCTACAGCAAACTTCGAGCATCCACCTGTTCCTATAGAGCTACAAAAACAGAAAACCAAAGTTTAAATACCCTTTTATTACAAATACACAACAAGAGACTGAAACGTTCCTTACCATGATCGCTTTCTGTACCCGATCGCCCCCAGTATCGCCGTCGTCTCTCTGGACTGTGTGCATGGCGTTCCATCACTGCTGCTATAAACCTGGTGTTACTGACTACAGAAAAAACAAACAACAGCCATCATTACATCACTGAACAGGTCTGCACGCTTGTGAAAACAACACTATATACACTTACTGATTCCGCGATCCTCGTGGCTGTCGTCATCACGCTCATCGCGGTCATTTTCCAGGTTAGACATGCGGACAGACATTTCTGTGAAGGAGTAAATGTCATTATAAGATGTTATGCTGTTAGGCCCCGTTCACACTTAGCGATTTATCGCGCGGTAATTCCCGCGATATCGCAATTTACCGCGCGATATCGCTCTTCAATGCTTCTCAATGGGGCAAAGGGTCCTGTTGTCGCGGGTCGTGTGTCGCTACAGCAGGATACTTTTTGGAGCTGATTTAGCCGCGATTCAAGCTTGCTCAATGCAAGCATTTGCGCGATATATCGCGCAAAATGCAAATCGCGCAACAAACGCGCGATTCGCGAATCGCCAAGTGTGAATGGGGCTTTAGGTTGTAAGCTAAATGTGGTTTCCAACTCTAATACATGTTATAAAAGTACAGACCTCCACTGAAAGCATGGCAGTCATTAAAACCTTACTGTGCACTCAACTGATTCTTCAGCTGTAAACTTCTCAACATAACCCTAGAAATGTACAAAGCTGAGTGGCCTACATTCTGTGCGTTACTATGCTCTAGGTCCATATTAGTAAGTAGGAATGAACTTACTTATTAATACTGCTAAAAAAAAAGAAAGGGGCATCAGTTTTGGGTGAACCGACTATTCAATTTTTTGTAAACTTCTGGGAAGAGTATCAAAAACTAAAAATGTTTCTCATGAGAATGAAATGTCTGCCCCTGCGGGTTACTCCTCCTGCTCAGGAGCCTACAACACCGTATTTAAATATCATATTAAAAATACCTTGAGCTGCCAGAGGTGACATGTGCTGGTGGCTCCGCCGATGGATCTGGTGACGGTATGCATAGACAGCCAAGACTAAAACCATAATACAGCCCATTATGCCTCCGGCTACAGGTCCGACTGGGGCACTCTTAATCATGTTCAGAGTGATGACTTCATCGCCTGTTAAACAGTTAAAAAGTACAAAATGTTTTCAGTGCAGAATTTACATTTTTTTTTTTTTAAATACCGAAACCTTTCAGAATTTAACGTGCGCTTTATATTCTTAGATATCAAATGTACAATAGCGAGCAAATCCAAATATGTTACTTGCTTCCCACACTGCCTTGGAGCATCTGTCAGGAACCAGGAGGCATGCAGTTCCGTTCCACTATCTACCAACGGGTGTCTCTCAGCAGTCCTCGGTAATTAGTCACCACCTGGTGCTGGCTGCTGGGAAGGTATTTAGTCCCTCCTTTCCAAGCCCACTTGGCCTCTGCACCCTGTTCCTGCTACCTGCTCCTTGTGACCCTCTTGATACTGGCTCTCTGGCATTTCCACTATTTGTTAGTGTTTTGCACAGAAATACATAATTTGCATTCAATGCAATTATAGCTCTGCTTCCAAGTGCTTGCAACATTTCGGAGACTGAAGGACTGTGCTGGGACAATGAGTGAGCCATGTGCAAAAGCCAGACTTAAACAATCTTTGTTCACAGAGTTTTTTTTTTTTTTTTACTAGCCATAACGAAAATTGCTTTAAGGAATAAATGGAGAAGACAACTCAAGCATGAGATAGCTTTTCCTGTGCAGATTGCTTATATAGCGAGCCCTTCAAAATTGAAGTGCTGTTGTAGTGCCAGAAGCAGGTCATACAAGAGGCAATTTTTTAACACCGTTTTGTCCACCAGCTTTTGAGTGAAAAAATACAATTAAAAAGGATTAAAGAAGCTGAAGTATACATATACTTTACCTATGGTATTCATGTCATCTGCGTAAGGACTTTTAGCACCGACGATGCCACCAAAACATTCCTTCTGTAGAGCGCAGTACGGACGGTCTAGGTGGGTCTTTCCATCACTCTCTACCATACACCACTCACAGTCAAGGACCCCGAAACAGTAACTAAGGAAGAGAGGAGGGTTCTATTACTGCAGGGGAATATATTGGGAATATATTGGGATAATGGATACATTGGGACTGTTCTGCTTTGTCTATAGAGAAATGGATGCATGGTGAACTATACCTTACATTTTGTTAAGAGTACTGGGTTTATTTTTAGATTTTGCCCTATAAAGAAAGGGTGTTACATTGGATGAACGTGTCTGGATAAAGTGTCAGCCTGATGGGCCTCAAGTTCATCTGATTTGATGATAATAATAAACATAAGTCCCATTAATGCAGAGAATTTAAATCGAGAATGGCAACATTCTGGGTGAATGAATACATTGTAGCTGTTAAAAACAAACAGATCCACATAACACTGTTAAGGTTGGAGGTACCTGCTCTCCATTCTTTGGGTACAGCCAGTGTTGACACACTGAAATAGAGCTTCTTGAAGGTTTGGGTCGAGCATGGTAAACGTCATTGGCTCCTGATGGACTTCACAGCTCGGGTTCCTGAGTAACATTTAAACACAAAAAAGTAACAATTGGTCAGCAAATATGAAATATTCAACTCGGATATGATTGCTTGGCTATTTCTAGAACCTGCCTTCATGCTATGTGTAAGGAAATGGTTCTTGGGAGATGTAGTTTTGGAGAAGGTGGGGGAGCAACATGTCTATGTCACTAGGAAGTGAGCCAACCAGCAACTGCAGCTTTAAGAAATTTACTAGTCTAGTAAAAATGTCACGAGAAGAAATAAAAGCCGTTTCATACTACAGGAAGAAGGAAAATAAAAAATAATGCTGGGCCATGATCTAGAGGACCTTATGGGGAGTAAATTTGGGTCATGCCCATACGTAAGTCTTTAGATCTTACCTGCTTTCTGCATTTGTCAGGTTGCCAGTGCACTCATTGACCTCCAGGGGGCACTCACAAGGACACTCGCATTCATTCTGTTCCATCCTAGCAGAAATAAAACAACATTCTGTAAATCGCGGAAAATTTAAGATTCTGCTACAAGGTGGGTCAGGAGTCAGCTCAGTATATACTTTATGTCTTCACTTTGGGTTCGTTGTCACAATCAATAACTGGCATACCAGCTTTGAACTTGTTTTACGCAAACAAAATCGCCACTGGCAAAAAAAAAAACAAATTAATTTGACACAAAATCTCTTCTTTGATGTATCGAAAGATTGATTTCAAACAAAAGGGTTTTGTTTTGTTTTTTAACGGATGCAACCGGTGATTTTGTTGTAAACGCTGGGTTCACACCTTAGCGTATTGGAAACTCGCGTTTGCCGCACGTTTCTTACTGCGTTTTGCGGTAAAAGGAATGCACTGAAAAAGCGAGTTTCCGAGGGGGTATCCGGCTGGATCCTGACGGATCCTGATGGATACAGCGGGATACGCGCATTAATACACCCCATAGAAGCTCCTGTGCTCAGGTGTGAACCGGGCCTAAAGAGGACCTGTACTGTGGAAGCTGTGCTCATAAAAAGCAAGCAGAACCCAAGCAATGACTGGTGATCTGATGACTTGTGGGAGAATATTAAAGCAGCAGCAGGAAAGAAGGAAAAAGCACAAATCAATAGAAATGAGAAAGCAGAAGCAGGGAGATTCTTGCACTGCAGGTCCTCAGGTACAGCTTCTTCTCCAACAAAGAGAACATTGAGCAGCACGGTAACATATAGCCGAATCTCACTCCAAATCTGGTGAGACTATCAGAGGCAGCAGTGCCTTAGATTATCTGACTCTGCAGGACAGGAGTGCCTAGGCACAGTCACATGACAGGAAGTGCACTGCTATTCCTTAGAAGGAATTTGCAGCAAAACATGCTTTTTCAGGGAGCTGCTTAGGCAGTTATCCTTCAGTAAAGCAAATCTTCACTTTTTAATTTAAGGTCCACTTTTATGGGTCTCGTGATAACCAATTTGCAGAGCCATTTGCTCTACGTATCTTTCTGAACGTTAGTTCTGAGCAAATAGACACAAAAATAAATGTTTTTGGATATATTTTCTTTTCAGGGCCAATGTATAATGTCTTCAGCGAAGCCACTAGATGGAGCTGAGAAGCATAGAAAATACTTTTCTGACACTCCTCAGCTCTGACAAGTGGCCAAAATTCAGAATTACATCACAAACATTCGACCTGAAAAGAAAATATATCTAAAAATGTTAATTTTTTGTGTCTCTTTGCACAGAAATGAATGTTCAGATAGATTTGCAGGGTGAATGGCTCTGCCCATTGGTTATAAATAGACCCCTAAATGTAAGGCCAGCATGAGTTTGTCTGCAGCTGACATACCTGTGGCAATTAAGGCACAGCCGGTCCACCATGCTGCAGGCACAGAAAGCCAGCGAGTCGCAGGTCTCATTCACAATCCCAACAAATGCATTGGTCCCGGGGATCCTAGTCAGGCGATACTTGGAACAGTGACTGCCATGAACGAGGTTGGTGAGATCACCCTAAAAGAAGGACAAAGTGTTACACGAAAGCAAGTTCCGCTATTGTTAGGATTTGCATTATAAAGGTCATCATGTTACATTTGCACATTTCTGATTTCCAATATAGCTTCAAGGTTACCTACCTTACAATGTGCAGGAGGCAGAAAGGGGCAGGCAAGCGTCAGCAACAGGGTGTGCTAAAGCATTGCCTGACAGAATGGTCCGGCATTTGGCTATTAGTGATGGGCTCGGGCGTGTTCGCAGCTCCACGTGCCGAGGCTTTTTTGTAGGCAGCTGCAGGTATTTTTAAATGTATGTTCAGGGGCTACCCAAAAGTACCCCCAAACCTCCTCTACTCCCCATTAAATCATGTCCCAGCATTCATTTTTTTTGCTGTACCTTGCACCTGTAGAAACACTATTTACTTTGCATCTGTAAAAAATAAGTCAAGGCATCTGGAATTGCTCTATTTTTCTTCAAGACGTATCGCTGGTCATCCAACCAGCTTTCTCAATTCAGAATTTAGAAAGCTGGTTGGATGGCCAGTGAAACTTCATCAGGAAAAATACAGCAAGTCCAGTTGCCTTGACAATTTTTACAGATATACCATGACCTGGATGAATGAGAACCTTCACAGACTATTTACTTTGCGCAACGCCGGCCTTGTAAAATTCTTGCAGGGGCAGCTGCAGCTTCCTATGGATGTAAGCGTGCCTCCCAGAACTACATCATTTAGTGTGTGAACAGACTCTTGGGAGCCGAGAAAGCAGGGCTGATTTGTTGGGAAAAAAGCAATATACAGTATACATGTGGAAGGTCAAAGAGGGGATGGGATAGGCAGAGTTCTGTAGACCAGTAGGCAGGATTGACAACACTGGTTGGGATTTCAGTGTAAAAAAAGCACTGTGCTGTCAACTCAAACAAAAAGATAGGAGAACAATTACTTAACCACTTGCCGTCCGCCCGTTGTAAAAAAACGGACAGACGGCACTGCAGCATTGGCGGGTTGCCAATGCATTTTTTTTCTGCTCGCGCGCGCCCCATAGCGGGCACGCACGGGCAGAAAAGACCCGACAAATGCAAACACCCGTTACTGGGTGTTTCACATATAGACGATCGGCGGCTCCATAGCCCGCCGATAGTCTATATGTGCTCGTTTTTTCTGCTTCGTTGATCTCTGCTTCATCAGCTTCTTTTGGGGTCCACAGGTGACATTAGGGGTCCTAGAGACCCCTAATGTCTCCATAAAGAGGACCTGTCAGTGTGCCTTTGCTATTATATAGGGGGATTGTTATCCCCCTATATAATAGCAATAACAATAAGTGCAAAAAAAATATATATATAAATAAAAAAAATAAAAGTAACATATAAAAAAGTAAAATAAAATAAAAGTCACATATAAAAAAAGGGGAAAAAAACCCCCCAAAATGTTTAACTCCCCCACCCCCACGTTTACGCGCCTATAAACGTAAATACGCGTCCGGTGCCCCAGCGCGCAAAAATTACAATTGCGCTACACATGTTACATATCGCCGCGAACGTCGCAGTGAGAGCAATCATTTTAGGGCCATCAATCACTGATAACACTAAACTGATGAGCGGTAACAGCTTTTAAAGCGTCGCCTAGGGCCAATTTTGGGTATTATCGTTTTTTGAGGTTTCGCGCGCGCACGCAATTTTAAGGCTTGACATGTTTAGTGTCTTTTTACCCGACGTGACCCCATCTTTTATATTTTACCAAAAAATTGGGTAATAATAAATGTTTTATCATTTAATATAGGGGAAACTGTTTTTTTTTTTAAATTTCGGTAATTTTTCCTTAAAATAGTAAAAAAATAAAACCCCCAGTGGTGAATAAATACCACCAAAAGAAAGCTCTATCTGTCCCCAAAAAAGGGTATAAAATTCATTTCAGTACAGCGCTGCATGACGGAATAAATGTCAAAGTACCGCAGCGCTGAATACTGAAAAATGGCCTGGATGGGAAGGGGGTTTAACACCGCGGATGTCAACTGGTTAACAGGAATTTTTCTGCATTTGCAGCTTTTTTAAATGCATATAATGTGGGAAACTGTACATGAGAGATACAGTATACTTATTTTTTTACTTTTTTTATTATTGGTCACCGCCATTACTTCAACGCAGTGCAGGAAGCTGCCATTGCCTTAAGTGGTACCAGGTATTGGGCACAACAGACCTTCCACGTGGTAACAAATCTGTCCCAGAACTAGCGGTATTTCTAGATGTCAGGACATGGCAAGTCTTTAGCCTCAGTTGTCATGACAGGTTCTCTTTATTATGAAACAAAGAAAACAGCCTTGCTTCTTAGTGTGCTTAAAAACTTACAGCAACTAGAATGCAATTGTCTTTTCTTAAATAGAGGTTTGAGAAAGAAAATAAAAATCTGACTGGCTGCTGGGGGCAATACAGACGGGTTTTAATCATCACACTTTGAAGAAAGAATCCTACAGATCAGCTTTTTTTTTGTCTTTTGCTAGAAAGTTTCCCTTTTTACTCCAAATTTAAGAAATCGAGATGCACAGATTGCTGAGCCCTTCTCATCTTTAGCAGAAATGTAGGTCGGCAGATGCAAGGCCTTTGATGGATACATCTCAATAACGAGCTCATTAGTGTAAAGAGAATGTTTCATCTCATAAGGAAAACTTACCAACAGGCTGGTGTTAAACTTGTAAAACCTCTGCACGGTTCTGTCGCTGAAGCTGTTGCAGAGATTTTTCTTGACAAAGTTGGGGTGGTTCAGGATGTCATTTGCCACGAGGGGCTCCTGGAATAGAAATCAGAGATAGATCAGGTATAGTAGTCTCAGTGATTAACATGAACCTGCCAGAAAAAGGCCATCAACCCGGCAAGCGCCTGATATCCATGATATGGCCAAAGGTTTGTGGCCACCTATCACACCTACCCATATGGTCAAAAGCACATGGACAGCCCTCATATTGAGTTCAGGTATTCCCAGTGAAGGGTACTGTTAAAACTACCGCGTACAAAGACATTTTATACAAGCGTGCTCTTCCAAACTTGTGGGAAAAGTCTGTGGAAGGTACTTATGTGTTACAGCAGGGGTAGCCAAACTCCGGCCCTCCAGCTGTGGTGGAACTACAAATCCCACGAGGCATTGCAAGATTCTCACAGCCACAGACATTACTCCCAGAGAGAGATGCATCATGGGATTTGTAGTTTCACCACAGCTGGAGGGCCGGAGTTTGGCTACCCCTGTGTTACAGTGTTCCCATGTGCACAAATCCAGATTCATAAAGACATGGTTTGATGGATTTGATGTGGAGGATTCTCTAATTACCTGCTCAGAACCCTGGCCTCAACCCTACTAAATACCGGGATGAATTGGAATGCTGACTGTGAACCTGGGTTTCTCATCCATCAGTACCTGGCCTCACACATGCTTTTGTTGCTGAATGGGCAGACATTTCAAAATCTTGTGAAAAGCCCTCCCAGAAGGCTATACAGTAACTCCAAATCTTTCAAAGCTCATGGTCAGGGTACATGGTCAGGTGTCCACAAACATCTGGCCATAGAATGTAAGACACGACATGAAGCTACACAGTACCTCTGCCTTAAACTAAAATAGGTCTCCAGGTGTATCAAATAAAGGCCTTGCATCTGAGGACTGATGAGGTGGGGGCCTTTAAACAACTTCTTATCACTAGATCTGCATCCATACCTCTTAGCTATGGGTAACTATACTGAGCCCTATGGTGAGCTATATTCACCTGCCTTGTTCCCTGTCGACCCTCACCCCTGTCCCCTCCTCCTCCATGTACCTGCATCCTTGTTGGGTTCATATCTGGCAGAATTCAGAACTGTTTCCGCTCTACCTCCAAGTGGCCCACTCTGAGGACCTCGGATCCTGCACTGCACTAGTAACGGTCTAGAAATGGTACAGTTAATTTTGTAAATTCAGTGATGTCAGCATTATTATGAGCCCAGAGCTCTGGACCTCAGTTGTAGTTGCAATTTTTGTTTCCCCTTTCTCTTTCTGAAACAGTTACGTTATATGTTCAAATGGCAATAAAAACATATTATATACCAAAAATCTTTACTTTAAAACCCTAATTAAACTCGGATCTGTGGGGTACTGGGTATGCAAATTTATTGACTCAGAACTCATGCACCCTATACATCCCACAACATCTCAACAGATTGCTGTGGCAGTTATAATGCAAGCACTTTATAATCAAATCCAAGACCAAAAATTGTCTGGCATCAGTTCACAGGTATATATCAGATGCTCTTTGTTGGCAGTGTCGCTTTAAGAGTTGCTGGTTGATGTGGGGGTACCTTGTGAGTGATGTGCTGCTGTTCCGCTGGAGCATGGCCTTTAGGGTCAATGAGTGTAGGATGCGCCACAAGGTAACCTCTGTCCTCCATGATGAAGCACCTGGTAGAGCAAAAAGACCTAGTTACAACACACACACAGTGCAGATCTCTTTGAAGAATGGATCTCCCTTGTTATTAGAATCCTACGCATGGGTGACTGAGTTCAAGGTATGTGGGCACTTAGGCAAAGAATGTTCTGTGCTGTGCAGCCAACCGCCTGGACAGGAGGAAAACTCTCCGAATTATTCCAGTCAACTGAGTAACAGGATTATGGAATAATCTACAAGACCAAACTTTTATAATTTTCCTGGTCTTTCAAAGCCCGGTAGAAACAGCGTCATTGTGACTAGTGTTTAATGATATAACCCAACGTGTTTATTAAGATCCATCAGAACAATTCAAGAGCAAACCTAAAATTCACTTTCTGTTGCGAATTTCTCTCCTCCCTCCAGAACTGGTGCCCTTTAACAGAACTAGGTCAGACATCAATTTAAAAGCATTTGCATTTTAGTGGTAAACCCATGCTGAGAACTGGGCTATCCGGGGAAATAGAAAGTGCACTTTAAGGCCTGTTCAGATGGAAGCTGAATTCTTTATTTGTGCAACATTCCTCCAGAACTAAGGAAACACGGAAGATCAAACAGGCAGCCACAGCCTAAAAGCTGCAGAAGATGTTCAGGTCAGTGCAATGCAAAAATGAAACACTGAAGTGAAAATTCAACACCCACGACTATGGGGTGCTTGAATAGGTGGTTATATATAGGTGTCTTGCTGCACTCCTTCCCAGCATAGGATGTTCCTTGAAATACTGGTGGGTGCTCATAGTGATCACGGATGGCGCCGTGAAAATATACAAGTTTGCAAAAGGATGTCACCAGCGCACCATTTAAGCGAGATCAGCAAAAGTCCATTTATTAATGGAGTACTGTCATTCCAGTACAAGCGCTTTCGGGGCCGCACAAGGTCCCCTTCATCAGGCTCAGAATGACAATCGCTTGTACTGGAATGAGAGTACGCCATTAATAAATGGACTTTTGCTGATCTCACTTAAATGGTGTGCTGGTGACATCCTTTTGCAAACTTGAATAGGTGGTTAAGCGCCTCTGATGGCCACTTGTGTTGTACTACTACTGATCACTTTTTGGCTGCTGTATGTCTTGGTAAAACCAATGGTGGAATTATTATTATTATACAGGATTTATATAGCGTCAACAGTGTGCGCAGCGCTTTACAATATAAGGAAGACATTACAATCACAATACAATGCAAGACAAGATGGCAAGGAGGGCCCTGCCCGTGAGGGCTTAAATCACCGAGAGAGATTTTGCAACACTAGTGTCCCCTGCTATGAATACACATTGCTCTCAGAGAGGTTGTGAACATTTGTAATGGCCAAGTCAGGTGGGAAGAACTAGAAACTGAGGTCTGCCGCTGGAGTCTCCAAGAGGCCAGAAAGGATTGGCAATCGGCCTACTTGCTCAACAAAGCACTGACTTATTGTAAGATTTGTGTGAACTGGCCCTTTAAAATACATGCAGGCCCGCACAATAAAACCAAAAGAAAAGAAAATGACAAGGGCAGACAATCTTAGTAACCAAACACGTTTTGGTTTACTGAAGCCAAACCGGAAAACGTTTTGCGCTGACTAGTAGGCGAGAGATACGGTTTCTTGCCTCAGTAAATCTTTCGGAGCCTTGTTCCAGTGCAAACATTAAAAAAAAAGTCAGATCACTTTTCTATCCTGTCATTACACTGCTTCTTCACAACTTTTTGTTGGACTCTCTCACAGAATGGACTTACACAAATAGATACATCACTGCCCTGTTTTGTCCTACCTTATTTTGTTGCCGCCATCTTGGTTGCAGACAGGAAGAAGTTCCATGAGCACTTTGTAGAAGTACCGTAGGGTGAAATCAATGCCCATCACGGCGACCGTATACCCGGCTGAAACCTGACCGCTTAATACAATAAAAAGAGAATAAAAATGTAAGTGCCTGTGTAAACAGACTTTAGACCTGTGTAGATAGAAACATTCAGCGTGATTGTGACATCAGTTTGAGAAGCTCCTTAGAACATTCACAATTCACTGACAGGTGCATTTGAGCTGCAGTCTGTTTCCTTCTAACCTTTAGGCCTCATTCACACCAGAGGCAGTGCGTTCCGGCCCGATTCTGGCCAGAACGCACTGCCTCGCATTGCGGCTGGCTCACTTTGTGGGGCAGGAGGGGGCGTGGTGGTCCATTGAAGTGAATGGTACCATAGCCACGCCCTCCAGCCGCACGGGATCGCAAGGCACATTATGCCTGCGGTCTAGTCCGATCAAAATGCTGCAATGCTGCTTTGATCGAACCGGAACGCAGGCATAATGTGCCTTGCGAGCCCCTGTGGCCGGTGGGTGTGGCTACGGTACCATGCACTTCAATGGACCGCCACGCCCTCTCCTGCCCCACAAAAGCCGGCCGCAATGCGATGCAGTGCGTTCTGGCCAGAATCGAGCCGGAACACACTGCATCTGGTGTGATGAGCTCTTAAACAACCTGCTTCAAGATGCTTTTGCACTCAAATAGATCTTCATGCGGGGAAAGGCAGTTCTGACAGAGGCCCTTAGGTAAAGCTTGCTGTCCAGCTGTGTGGGAACTACAAGTCTCAAAAGGAGGCCTGTTAGCAGTTTCACCACCTGGAAGAAGACACACATACTCTAACTACTTCTAATTTGGGTCAAAAGTCCCAGATATGAACCATCGCAGGTTCATGTTACATACCTAGTTACATAGTATTTGGGGTTGAATAAAGACATACGTCCATCAAGTCCAACCCATGTAGTATGTGAAAACATGTCTTACACATGAAGTGTTGATGTCTGCTTTTTCACTAAAGGAAAACATGGAAGTATGATAAAGGTGTCCTGCAAGGGAATCTAATGGGTGCAAAACCTTTTGGCCTATAAAGTCCCTTTGTCATCAGAGAAAGCTGGGTCATGTGTTAGAGTGGGGCATTCTCACCTGGGAGACTGGACAGTGTGACTTATAGTGACCACGTAGCCTGCTCCTCCCACATCCAGGTACGGTCCAGTAAAAGTGATGAGGCCAGGATTGGCTAAAGCGTGAAGATACCTAACAAGCAATGATAAACAGGTCAGAAAATGAAGGTTAGAGATAGTCTGCACACGTGCCTTTTTATGTTGCCACATATGTGTTCCAATTATCACAAACAGCCGATATAGACAAATGATTTACTGTACTAACCTACACAACTACTAGCTTTCGGACAATTACCCTTTTGGCTCAGGTCACGCTGCCTGCAATGATCAATGTGTTCTTCAACACGCACAGAAATGTGCCATCACATGCTGCTGTATGGCTCACCTGTGACTCCCGGGCTGAGTTATATGACCAAAATGTACGCTGTATGGCCGTGGACAAGAGCCCTTAGGAAGAGTGTTACACCAACTGAGTGCAATCTTTTTCTTCTAGTGTGATGGAGCTAATCTATGTGTATATAGAGCTGCAAGGCTGAACTGGATAAAAAAACTTAATTTAATGGATCAGAGCAGCCTTTCTGAAGCAGGGTTCCAGGACACCCTGTGGTACCTTCCTTTTAAATTTTTGCACAGTGTCATGCATTTCCATGGTGCAGCTGAGCCAGCCACCAGCACTATGGAAATGCGTGAAACTAATCTAGGACGTGTGGTATCCAGGACCTCACCCAGCATTCAGGGAGGACAAAAATCTGCTTCTGTCAAGGCCTTTCCTCCACCTCCTGCCCTCTGCCATGCTGCCACTGATGCACTGTGGTGAAGATTGTAAGGTAGGTTACCTAGATGTGAAAGGGTGGGGGTTGGTGCTCTGAGGCGACGGGAGGGGGACCCTGAGGCGACGGGAGGGGGACCCTGAGGCGACGGGAGGGCGACCCTGAGGCGACGGGAGGGCGACCCTGAGGCGACGGGAGGGCGACCCTGAGGCGACGGGAGGGCGACCCTGAGGCGACGGGAGGGCGACCCTGAGGCGACGGGAGGGCGACCCTGAGGCGACGGGAGGGCGACCCTGAGGCGACGGGAGGGCGACCCTGAGGCGACGGGAGGGCGACCCTGAGGCGACGGGAGGGCGACCCTGAGGCGACGGGAGGGCGACCCTGAGGCGACGGGAGGGCGACCCTGAGGCGACGGGAGGGCGACCCTGAGGCGACGGGAGGGCGACCCTGAGGCGACGGGAGGGCGACCCTGAGGCGACGGGAGGGCGACCCTGAGGCGACGGGAGGGCGACCCTGAGGCGACGGGAGGGCGACCCTGAGGCGACGGGAGGGCGACCCTGAGGCGACGGGAGGGCGACCCTGAGGCGACGGGAGGGCGACCCTGAGGCGACGGGAGGGCGACCCTGAGGCGACGGGAGGGCGACCCTGAGGCGACGGGAGGGCGACCCTGAGGCGACGGGAGGGCGACCCTGAGGCGACGGGAGGGGGACCCTGAGGCGACGGGAGGGGGACCCGTCACCTCAGGGTTTTTGCATGAGGGTCTGGGATAAGTGTCTGGTATAGATTTTAGGGGGAACCGCACATCATTTTTGGATGACATCAGACTAGAGACATGCTCTGTGTGCGCTGACTTCTTTTGTTATCTTTCCTGGCATACAAGTTGGAATTGTATTAAGTCAGGTTGTGTTACATTGCATACATTGTTTTGATTGTTTCCAGTTTAGTACGCATACCAGATTCAAGGAAATTTACTATTAGAGTTTTATGTTCCCAAGATGCCACAGGAGCTACCCCTACCCCTGTGCTCTGAGCAAGCTATGCTGTCAGTGAATATTCACAGTGACAAACAACATTTTTCGGTGTATCGGGCCCCGGACAGAATATTTGCTTCTCAGTGCCTGTTCACATGACGTCCGTTTTGTGTGCTTACCTGATCCGTACGCTCCTGCACTCAAAATGCATCCCAATGTATCCCTATGTGTTTTATGGGCTACAGTTCTCACATGCGCTGTCCGTTCAGCTTACGACAGAAAAATACTGCATGTCACATTTTGTACGGTCAGGAAACAGTCAGGAAACGCAAACGCGCCAAAAACGCACTGCACTGCAGCTAACATACTAACAGTCAAAACGCACTGCATCAGTAGCACCGCTTCTGCAGATCCGGACCGGATCAGGACCTGAAACTCATGTGAGCAGGCCCTCACTCTCAGCCAAGAGACCGGGTAGAAGTTTTACTGGGGTATATTCAGTGATATTTAACAGTTCCTCCTTATAATAATAAATAAAATTAAAAATCTATCTTCAATTATTATCACTAATAAGATAATACGAAATGGACATTTCTAGAAAAAAAAAAAAAAAAAAGAAGAAGAATTCAGACACAGATGCGCAGAAGACGCTGTGATTTAATATTACATTAGGCGCTGCGACAATGCAGGAAAATCTTTTCTTATTAGGAAAGTTCTGGTGTGAAACAAAATCTAAACGGATTAATGTAAAGATGGTTTGGAAGTATAAATGACGGTAACATTGTACAGCATGACAAGTAATGAGAGAGGGGACTCACCATGGTCTCCTGGTGGGATCAAACGCTTTGTCCATGAGAGAGCCGGGGTAGATCCGCAGCACCCCATTGGGCGTTGCTATGTAACGGCGCACAATGTAGCTGTTCAGATTGCTCATGTCCATCTGTCTCATCCATTCATCGGTGACGTGACTGGTAGCCATGACCTCATTTCTGACAGAGAACTGCGAGAGAAAGCCACATGTAGAAGGGGACGCCTTAAGTGTATGAAAGGATACTAATCTCTCCCCGGGATCTCTCCCAAGGGCTGGCCTGTTATACTAGCTGGCAGATAAGAACACATCACACTCCCTTCTAGGCTAGCTGAAAGATGAATGCCAGGCAAAGACAAAAAAAACCACACCACAATGTATAATGTTCCTTAAAACAAAGTATCTAAACCCAAAACCTTTCTTTATTAAAGCTAAACTCCGTCCTTCCCTTCAGTCTTGCACAGTTGTACCGGCTCCTCTCCTGCACTGAAATTGCTTTCTCTCATTTCACTGCACACTGCGAGCTTCTCATTATGTGCATTAGAAGCTGCAGCAAGTCAGATAGGGCCCGCCATCATCTAGAACTTTCCTCCCCAGCCTTACTGGCCCACACCTTTCATTTATTGGATTTCAGTTCTTTGAATCATGGAGGCTCAGCATCACATATGGGCATTACCGAGGGTGATCTGTATGCAAATGCACCCTGCTTAGAATTCCAACTGCTCCAAAAACGGACAACCACCCATCAAGGCATTTTGATATTTACATAACTCTTCCCAAAAGACAGCCCACTGCTTGCATCAGGGCTGAGGGCCCTTGAGAGGAGTACCGAGGCAGGGTGCCCTGATATTTCCAGGAAGCTACGTACCCCACCACTGCTGGCCCCTGTGACTGGGCATGACCTGCCTGCATTGCATAGGGAAGTACAGAAACCCAGTCATGACATCACTGGGTCTTAAATAATGTATGCAATGTATGTGACTGGTCCCTCAAAGCCTCTTCCCTTTGCTGCCTAACCGTTTGCAGCTGTTGAACATCTGAACAGTGACTGCAGTTGATTGGCTTCACTGCTTGGCCAACAATTATCGGCCCAGCTCCTTCGATTTTTCAGTCACAGATTTTTGAAAGGATGAGGTGAACAGGGCCACCCAAGGCTCAAATTTCGAGCCCTGGTTGGCCAGCTTAACTCAAACAATCTTACAATTAATGGTACCCATTACTATAACTCAGGGGCAGGGCCGTCCTTACCATCTTGTCTTGAATTGTATTTTAACTGTAATGTCTTCCTTATATTGTAAAGCGCTGCGCAAACTGTTGGCGCTATATAAATACTATGTAATAATAATAATAACTAAAGGTGCAATGGAAATAATAATTGTATTCCAAGAACTAATCCGGCTTCCCTTATGGGTTCAGGATGACATTTTTCATTCCCTGTGAGGATGACATGGCAGCTATGTCTTCTTTGGGGCTAAATCTGCTGGAGTTTGGAAAGAGGTTTACGTGTGCATGTAATGCCGTAAAATCTGCTTAACATTCACAAGACTCGTACTAACCTTCAGTCCTGGATTCGCAATGAGACGAGTATTATCGCTCAGGTACGCCGTGTAGTGTTCAACCATCCTCTTGGTCTCGGGCTGACTCAGATGCTCGTACGGAGAAGAGAAGCAGCCGGCAGCCAACATAACAGTGGGGCTTTCTGAAAGCCAAGATAGCATTTATTAAAGAGGACCTGTTGTGCCACTATGAAAACAGTATATAAACAGCAGAAAAGAGAAATCAATGGTTGCCATTTTTTCAGGTTATACTTCTGGCAAATGGCATTTTCTAATAAACAATATAAAATGTACCTTCTCTACCAAACACACTGAATGTTCAAACATAAATATCTAATTAAGCCAACTAATACGTAAACAAAGCTTTCCAAGCATACTAAATATGTGAGCATAATGCATACTCCTCTTAAATGGCCTGCTTTTTCTAGGGACATTGGTATGCTGAGCAATCTGTCTTCCATAGCTAGGCTGCTTCCAAAAATGAAAGCTGTCGGGCTGTTACTGCTGATTCTGTTAATGCTGCTTTGAGTCAGTGACCAAGAACAAGCAAGCAGATCTGTGAAGTCAGAGAAGAGTTAGCAGTTCCTATCAGCATAATTCTTCAAGGTGACTGACTCAATGTACTAAGGGCAGAAGGTCAACGTGACAACCAGTCAGCTAGCATTCCAACAATATGATGCAGCAGTAACAATCTAGCCCTACAGATAGAAGAATGTACAACCCAAAAGTTGCATGTTTCTGAAGACCACTGCCCTTATGAATAAATGTGACAGGTGCTCTTTCCACAGGGTGGGACATTATGAGAGTCAGAAGACAGGGCAGCAATTTCGATCTGATGCAAGTTACCTAGAGTTGCCAGCTGTTTGAAGTGAAGGCATGCGGTGGGCTGGCCCAGCAGGTCGAGGCGATGGTATAAGAGCTTGCTGCTGGGAACCGTGTTCAGGTTTTTCAGCTGTTTCACTGGTATTTCTGGCTGTATCATCACAATGCACAAAATGAACGAGGTATCCTGAACCTGGAGGAGGAGATTGAATGGCAACGTGAGGGGAAAGCAATTATTCTTTTCTTCCCTTTTTATGCAAGCAGCATTGTAGGTACCCTTCTCCTCTCCTGATAGCGGGTGGTCCTTGATGATGCAGACAGCAGTGCCACTCTCTACATCAATACACTGTTAGCCCAGGGTGCTGAGGTGAAGCCCCACACTCACAGTATGTCCTCAGTCTCCCAGGTTGACTGATGTCCAGGGTCTCTTGTGGCAGGGAAGACGCACAGCAGGGAATGGCGGGCCTATCCAAATTGATACCACGTCATACCAGGAAGTAGCAGAGGACTGAGACGCTTGTATTTTACCGGCCGGATCTTTCGTTTTAAACTGTGAGTCACTTACGTTTTTATTAATAAACGTTTATGTATACTGCACCATGAGGAGATTTCCTTTTTAATTATATAAATCGCATTGGACGTAACATTGCTGAAAGTAACATCCGGGATGTGGACCCTCTGATTCATCATCTCCGCTATACCATTTCAGCTGAGGGGTGAGTGCGCACCCCGAAGGGGGACACTTTGGAGACACATATACACGTCGGTGTGGGAGAATTTATTCTATTCTGTTAGAGTTTTATTGGATCCACTTGAAAACTTTTTTGCACAGAACGTTAATCATTTTTCCACGAGAAATGAAGCACTATTAAGAATTGGTTTTAAAACTGGTTGTTATCTGTACCCTCACTCAAGGACTATAATTATCTTTATCACCACAGTGTGAACACACACTCTAATGTTCACATTAGAGGTGAGGAGATTAAGGGGGGATATGATTTCCATGTACAAAATGTTTAATGGTGGTAGCAACATTAGCGATAAACTGTTTAAAATTAACTCCGTTACAAAAACTAGAGGCCATCACCTAAAATTGGTGGAAAAAAAATTCCAGCACAAGGGGCGAAGGGGGTTCTTCACAGTAAGATCAGTTAGGGTCTGGAACTCACTGCCACAGGCGGTGATTTCAGCAAATAATGTGGAATTGTTCAAGAAACTTTTGGACGATTTCTTAAGGGACCGTAATATACAGGGGTACAGGTACTCCTAGAATGAGATCCTAATAGGTTGGACTTGATGGACTAATGTCTTTATTCAACCTCAAATACTATGTAACTATGTAACTATGTAACATCATTTTAACCTACATTTTTGGATATTCACTGTATATAATGGTTTATAAGATTATTTAATATTGTGTGATATTTATTTAAAATACCGAGTCATTACACGCTGCCTGGCTTCCTCAATGGCGCTTTCGGTATCGGAATTGGAGAGTACTGAAAGCAAATATCGGTACTCGTACTTGATACCGAAAAAACGGTATCGGTGCATCCCTAATCACCATCATAAAACCAATGGTAATACAATATATACCCCACAGCGTAGATGGAGAAATCTGTTGCACTTTTTCCATCTGACCATAGAGAATCTGCAGATAATAGGTGTCTATAGGTGTATGGCCAGCTTAAGAGTGTGGAAGTCCCATATGGACACTCTTATCCTAGACAGGGATAAAGGCCCAGCAGAAAATTAAAACCAGCCCAACTCCACCCAAAACATGAAAACCCCCTTTTAGGTAAAACTCTGGCCATCTAAACGCAATGGGTTTCCAAGGTTGGACTGCTCAGCTCTGGAAAAAGGCCTAACAGGGTAACTAAAGTTCTTTAATTGCAGAAGGAATTTCCAGCAAAACGGCCCGAGATGAAAATCCTCTTTGAGACGAGTTTGCATAGTCAAGTGCTCGGGGTAAATTCTCCAAGCAGAAGCTTATTTCCAGGACGTGTGAATTAAATAACCATTGTCCCATCACAAAATGTTATTACGACTCCATGGATTATAATCAAGAGGATGAGGCTGCTGTGCTGTCTTACCATTTTCCAGGCGTAGCTGACATTATACGCCTCCTTCCCAGGGTTCCGCAGCTTGTTGATGTGCCAAGACAGCGAGGAATTCACAGGCACTGTAATAATCTGACTGCCCAGGGGGAGGCTGCGGAGGAAACACACACTGATAAGTCTCAGGCAAACAAATATGAGAGCCAGCCCCTGACAGAGACCTAACCGACTCATCCTGCCGCGCAGAGAATTGTTATCATTGCTCGGCTCGACCTCGGCAAATCGCTGAAACGTCTCTAAATTACAGTGTTGCTGCTGCAGGGAGAATTGGAGCGTTATTACATCCGTGGGGAAGAGTGGCTGCGTGCTTGATAAAAGGGACAGTAACTGCTGATGTGTCCTCGGCTTAATTGTGTTTAACACAAGAGAATGCAAACGCAGTGTAGATTTATTTTATTCCTCCTCTATAGTGGTGACTCACATCTGTATTTAAATGATCCTATAGCAACAGGTTCACTTAAAGTGGACCTGTACAAAAAAAAAAAAGGTATATTTGCTATGTTATAGGAAACATGTAGAATTGTTAAAGGAGTCTGATCAATACCCTGAGAAAACATGCCATTTGTCTGGAATTCCTCCTAAAAAATAGCAGTGCACTTCCTGGAATGTGAGTGTGCCTAGGCACTGCTGTAGCCTCATGTATGTCTCTTTACTCTACAATCCCACAGGACTAATTAATGTAGCCTCATATATGTATCTGCAGCGCAAGATCATCTAAGGCACTGCTGCCTCCGACTGCCAGTCTCAGGAGATTTGATGATATCACTACTGTCCTGCTAACTGTTCTCCTTGCTGGAGGCTCAGGCATGAGGAAGCAAAACCCTGCCTCTGCCCAGATAGCCAACACCACAGACAAGGAAGTGAGTAATGGCAAAAAATTAGCTGCAGGGAGACCGCATGTAATATCAGGGGACATGTCCTTTGCCCTCTACCTTTTTATTAGGGCTGGTAATGATTAACATTTTCGTGTTCGATTAATCAAATTTGTTTTTAAATTGATTAATTGATTAAATTTCAATTATAACGCACATACAGATCCAACTTCATTGGCCTATACACATACAGCACAGCAATGAAGTAATACAATGAACTAGGATCACACTAATCCAGCGTGTTATTAATCTCACGTGCCCCACTCAATATGGCCGCCGCTTGAGTGGGGCAACTCAGAATAATAACGTGCTGGATTAGTGTGATCCTAGTTCAGTGTATTACTTCATTGCTGTGCTGTATGTGTATAGGCCAATGCCTTGGCTGGCGCTCGTGCAGAAAGTTTCTTGGGCAAACTCACCGGCCCAAGTGGCTCCGTTGGCTAACAAAGGGGGGAGGAGTCCAGTGACGTTACGGACAGACCTCATCGGACTCCTCCCCCTTCCCTTACTTAGCCGTCACGGACATTGACGACACCGGACTCCTCCCCCCTTCCCGTTAGCTGACTGGGCCACTTGGGGAAGGGGGGAGGAGTCCGGTGACGTCGATGTCCGTGACGTCGCTGGATCGCCGACGGAACTCACGCAAGCCGGCGCAGAGGTGAGTGTTTTAATTAGCGATCAAAATAATTTTAATCGATCAAAAAGTTTAACGATTAAATCGAGAAATTAATCTTTAATTTCCACAGCCCTACTTTTTATTTTTTTATTTTGGAGCACATCTTCCAGAGTTTGGTTCCTCTTTAAAGTGTGTGTCAGTGGAAAAAATAACAAAAACAAAAAATGTATGCACATCCTTTCTCTATGGGAGTATGCGGCCGTATGCCACCCTACGCTCACCCGCCCTGCATGTCCGTGAGGGTGTCCGCACTCGTACGCTGAAAGGATGGATCCCGTCTGCGCCCTAGCCAGGACACCCGAACGGACCTGCCCTTGGGGTGAGCATAGGGCGGCATAAGGCTGCATACTCCCATAGAGAAGGACGGGGGCTGTGTACTAATCACACGCAGCACCTGTCCTTCCCGGGAGCTGCCCGATACGGCTGTGCACGCAGCACGGAGCTGTACGTGCCGGCCGTTTCTGATGTGAATGAGGCCTAAAGGAGAGGGGCAGACTCACAGGGTTTCAATTTCCTCTATACTATAGAGCAGTGAAAGATCAGACCCCGCTGACATAGTTATATCCAATCTGGGTGCAAAGAAGAAGAAAAAAAGCAAAGCACCCGTGGCTGCTGGAAATGCTCATTATTGCCTCCCCCCCCCCTGTTTAAGGCCGGGAGAGAGTTCTCAGTCATGACCTTTCTCTTCACTTCTGTTGGTCAAACAGGGCAACCAAAAGCCAAGGAAAGTGGAGTATGTGCAGCTGGCGAGGAGTGCAGTTAGGTTTACTTTAATGTGACCTTTGACCCCCTATGACTGCCTCAGCAATGCCGGTTTTTGTATTTCTATCCAAATAGGTTCCTTACACTTTTAGGTACAACATTTAATTGGGGAGTGGGGGCGGGGTTAATAAAAACAAAATTGTTGAAACTGAAATTTCCTGATCCCCAAATAACCCTTAGAAGAATGTACTAAATTTGGAAGGGAACCAAACTGAGTTGACATTTTTTTTTTTTTTACTTTACCACAGTTGCGGTGTTTCTTGGTTAACATTATTTAACTGATGCACATTTTAGGGAGTACTGTCATATCATACAAGGGGCCTGTGCTTTTGTTTATGAATGTGGCTAAATATTTGTGTACAGATGTAACATTTCTTCAACCCATTTCCTTACCTGAGAATATTCTGGCGAACCAGAGCGAACTTTGGTATGTTCTCGTAGTGTGTGATATCTGTGTGCAGCGGAGGCTCTACCAATAGATAGGGTCTGGTGAGCGAGGGATGCATCAGAGTGTAACCTAGAAGGAAAGAGCAGAAGGGACAACAGATGAAAATGTCTTCATCTGTAACAAAGTATACCAACGGCTCAGACTAGAGACACTCTAATACAATATAAGGCCAAAAGGTTTGTGGGCACCTAACCAGAACACTTATATGAGCTTGTTGGACATCCCATTCCAAAACCAAGGGGCATCAATGTGAAGTTGTCCCCCCTTTGTGGCTACAACGGTCTCCACTCTTCTAGGAACACACAAGATTTTTGCATGAGTTGGAATTTGATCCTATTCAGCCAAAAGAGCATTTGTGAGGTCAGGTATTGATGTTGCATGAGAAGACCCGGCTCATAATCAGCATATCAATCCTTTCCCCGAGGTGATCAGTAGGGTTGAGGTCAGGACTCTGTGGAGGACACTCGAGTTCCTCCACACCAGGTACCCGATGTTGCATGAGAAGACCCGGCTCAATCAGCATTCCAATCCTTTCCCAGAGGTGATCAGTAGGGTTGAGGTCAGGACTTTGTGGAGGACACTCGAGTTCCTCCACACCAGGTACCCGATGTTGCATGAGAAGACCCGGCTCATAATCAGCATTCCAATCCTTTCACAAAGGTGTTCAGTACAGTTGAGGTCAGGACTTTGTGGAGGACACTCGAGTTCCTCCACACCAAACTCTTCAAACCGTGTCTTTATGGAGCTGGCTTTGAGCACAAGGGCAGAGTCATGCTGGAACGGAAAAGTCCCTTACCCAAGCGTCTGCCAAAAGGTTGGAAGAGCATGATTGTCTAGAATAATATGCACAAACAGCACCTTTCACTGGAAACATCCGAACTTCATAATTTGGCCATACGGTTGTAGGTGCGGGGATCAAGTGTTTACAAACTTTGGCCATACAGTATAGCAGCCCACGTGTCAGTGTTCTGATTTGAACACTAGGAGGCGCCAGAACACAGTGTTACATAGACAAGTCTGCCCCCTAACTATTGCAGATCATTGTAGAAAAGCAGCCTATACTGCTGGCAGCCACAGCATACTAACTTTTTAAAAGGTGGAATCTGTAAGAGACGCAGAAAATTTGCTGTTTAAAAGGGAAATTATATTTTCAGTTTCTCTTTCTGAGTCCGTATTGCGGTATTGGGATGTCTGCAGAAATATAATTTCAAACACCAACTTTCATTCTTTTATATGCTTTCCTTTCTATAATTTATGACTTTTTCATTATTATAACACCATAAAAGCTTATAAGAACAGAAGAAGTAATTGCACGTCTCATTCCAACACCTATCCTAAATAAATTTAAAGGATTATTCCTCATTTTAGGACAGTGGGTAGAGCCATTGCATATCACCCCAAAAGCCAGAACCGCCGTTGTATACTGCAAACATAGTCTATTATAGAGCTATGTTTTCCAAACTACATACGTCTGTTTCAGGATAGTTGGGCATCATCAGTGCAGTGTATGGAAACCATGGTTTCTTTGGAGTATGCACTGCTCTAGTGATAAGAAAATAGGGCAAATATTGCCTTATATCCGGGGTAGGCCACCTTTGCAAACCAGCTGTGGTGAAACCTCAAATCCCATCATGCCTCTGGGAGCCATGCCTGGGACGGCTGTCAGTATTGCAATGCCTCATGGGACTTGCAGTTCCACAACAGCTGGCTTGTCAACGTTGCCTACCCCTGCCTTATGTTATAGAGCCGGAGTGGGCAACCTTGGCACTTCAGCTGTTGTGGATCTACAAGTCCCATGAGACATTGCAGTACTCTGCATTTGGGAGTCATGCCTGAGGCTGTCAGAGGCATGAAGGAATTTGTAGTTGCAGCACAGCTGGAGTGCCTAGGTTGCCTACCCCTGCTCTATAACATAAGTCAGGGGAAGGCAATTTATTCCAAGCGACATACAGCTGTTTCAGATTGCCCATCATTAGTGCAGTGTGTGGAAACCAAGCCCTCCATAGAATGCCGTGTGGAATAAATGGCTTTATCAGATTAGGCTATAGCCACACTATACACCAGCGGCTCTGGGTGTACACCTGGCTGTTAGGGCGTTAGGGAATGATTTGCATGGCTTCACTCACTGTAAAGTATCTGTGGAGGAGAAACATTGTCACCCGAGGGCAGGAAGTGTGCTAGGACTACAGAATACCTCCCCTCATCTCCAGTGGAGTCAGACAGAGTCTCCCTCATTCTGTCCAGGATCATGTAGCTCTTTTCTCTCCAAGCTGACTGTCCCTGGCCTGCCCCTATCCTTTAATGCATTTCACTATCATGAAGCCTCAACATCACAAGTGGGTGTTACCACAGTTTCCCGTTTTAGGAACCCATGTACAGCTCCCTGTTGGCCAGGCCCCTCCCACAAGCCATGATCTGAATTGCAATGCGTAGAGAAGCACAAAGACCCAGTGATGATGTCACTAAGTCTATGGAAAGGTCTGTAATGAAAAGAGAATGGGTTTCTTTTTGTGATTTCATTAGCATGTTGATGAGAAAGGGGAGGAGGGAACTAGGTAATGCAAAATGTAAGCAGATTAAACTTCAGACTGCACGGTGGTTTCGAAAGCCGCAGAATTCCGTGTACAAAATCAGCCCGTGTTCTAAACTGGCTGGCTGCAATAGCTGCCAAGGTTGTAAAACCATCTTTAATGAGCCAAGGAACCTGGCGCTAGCCTTACAAAGCTGTTTACCTTGCAGGTTGGTCCTTCTGTTATTTGATCTTAAGAAGGGAATCTTTTTTTTTTCTCTTAGAGCCACTTAATGTTTATCTGTTCGGAAGCCAAAATCTGCGGCAGCCAGACCAGTTCAGGATACCCGGATATAGTCTCCGCAGAGCTTTATTTATCGTGAGATGAATGAAATCCGAGTCTCTCAAGGTTACGAGGACGACTGGATGGAATGCGCCGCGGCGTTGTTACAAAGATACCTTTGTTATCGATGAGGAATGTGTACGAGCCCAGGGAGTCCTGGTAGTAGGTAACGTCCTCGAGGATGTACGCAAGATTAACGTCAACGCCCACGATTCCCAGGAGCAAGTTTCCAAAATAACAAGGCTTGCTGACCGTCATGATCAGTCCTGAAAGGCACAATGCAAAGGTGGAAAATATTATGCATCTATTTACCCCAAAAATTGCTTGGAATCCATATAAATGAAAAAAAAAACAAAAAAAAAACAAAACACACAACCCAAAAAAGTCAGTCAAACATAAATCAGTATTTCCTATTTTAAATGGAACCTGTGCTCGTTCCATAGTGGGCAAAGTGACAGCTTTCCTTTGCAGCAGCGCATACTCAATTTTTCTTGCTCCCCCTTCCACTCTGTCCAACTGCCGTGAGCAGGATAGGACGCACCATGTAAGCTACAAGTGACTCAAGCGTAGCTTGCATATGGCCATGGATGATCCCCTTGTGAATGCTCTGATGTATGGTGATTGGTCCAGCACTGTCACATGATGGGAGTCACTTGCTTCTCCCCACCTGGAAGTACTGGGTGACGTCTTGCTTACAGCACCTTAGCAGAAAGCTATATGCTGTCGGGAAGGGGGGGGGGGGGGGGCCTTAAAGCAAACCTGTTGCTTTGCTCTGCATGTGGCACCCCTGACCCGGTCACTGAGCCATGTGTGGAGAAGGGAGGGAGGAGACTCCCTGCCCCTCACTTGTTCGTTAAGGATGAGGCATCTAGATTGATGCCGTCAGAGGTTTTTTTTTGTTTCTTTTCTTTGATTGGATGGCTTGGACCAACAGCACTTTGCCATTGGTTCAGACCATTCACAGAGGTCAAGCCTCCGACTTCAAATCAGAGGCTGTTGTAGCTCTGGCCTCACTGTGTTAGGTTAGACACAGCAGCGGGGAAGCTCACTGATGCATAACCTTACATGGCTGTCTAAAACCAGTTGTAGCGCCTGTAATTAACAGGTGGCACTACGTCCATGACAGGTAACACAGCGGGGAGGCATTGCAAGACTGACAGTTACAGAAATGGCTCCCATAGGCAGGAGCATGTAGGGATTTACAGTTAAAGCACAGCTGGAGGGCCAGAGTTGCCCACCTCTGCTCTACAGAAATAATTGGCT
>NW_017306399.1:2120905-2128872 GCF_000935625.1 Nanorana parkeri | reverse complement strand
GATAGAAAGTACAATAAACTGACATGATCAGATATAATCAGAATATTCAGTATCGCCCTATATAAGCCATAAAGTGAAAGAACACAGATTATACTTCATGTGCACTTCACATCATGGACGTGCGATCTGGGGATCAGGAGCCTGAACTGCCATTTTGGAAGAAAAAGCCGTCGGCTTCAGCTACATTCATTTAAGGAAGGTTAGAGAGTGCTGGGATGCATCTGATTGAATAGTTTTAGCTCCTTTTATTTTTTTTTCCAATGCACAAGACAAGCCACAAAGTAGATTTCCCCAGGAGTAATCCCAATAGCTTCTTACTTTCTCCGACTATACATTGGAACTTACCATCACCCATCTCATCTGAGTACGGGAGGCTGAACACTGCTTCGTCGATCATGCGGTTAGGCAAGTTGGTGTAAAACCTCCCCACGGTGGTCTCCAGGTTGCTGAGCTGGTTGAGGACCATCATGCTTCCTTTGGTGATGGGCAGACCGTTCCGATCGGACACGCCATACTTGGCTGAATTCTGCTCTGCGAGGTCCCGGAGGAAGGCCAGTTCTTTCAGTCCAGTGACTCCTTCTACATGGGAGATGAGGATGTTAAACGGGTTAAGCTTTGGCATTTAGTTGGCATGTACCAAATACTCAAAGCGTAATTGAAGACAAGGAACAGTGCAGTTGTGGTCAACTTAATTGACACGGGGGGGCCTCAAGTGTGGCCGCACATATTATTCAGTCAATGTAATGCTACAGGAAGCTGTCAGACTGCAAACATGCAACAGGAGATGGTCAGAGCATGACCATGCATGCTATAGGTGTGGTTGTAGACTTGGGGCATGCTTCAGGATAGTCATAGACTGGAGAAATATTACATGGGACTGCTAGAGATGACTCCTATTGCAGCCCCTTTATAAATCAATGGCTTCACATTTCACAAAAAAAAAAACGAATGCAGCCACCATGTGTATGGACAGGTAAGCCATTATATATTACATTTTTGTCCTTCTGTTTAGATATACTTTAAAGTGACATTAAAAGGCAAAAAAAATGTTCCCTCCCCCCAATGTCAGCACTTACCTTTAATATTGTGTGTATGTATGTATATATATATATATACATACACACAAATACAAAAAAAGCTGAGGCTTTAATTATCCTTTAAGTGAAGTGTATGTACAGTACCCTAAGGAAGGAAGTCCATCTTTTTGGAGTTCTTTTCTATAATTGAACAAAGTCTACAGGCCCCATTGCTTACCGTTCATGATGGCATAGGTGAGAACCATGACCGAGTTATTCAGCTGGCTGTTTTCCTCGCTGATCACCCTCAGTGTGGTTTTCTTGTCGTCTTCTGAGGAATCCCTGGAAGTTATACCAGCCGACAGGTATATTATCGCCATATCCGTGTCTAGAGAAATAGAGGAATGAATGGAAATGAAAAAACATTGATATACATCAGAATCAAAAGAAAATATTCCCAGATACATTTTTTTTTTTTAAAATAAAAAAAGTTTTTCCTTGCCATCACTGCAATAGGGAGAAAAAACAATTTGTAGTTATCTGATACCAGACACACTCAATCCACACACTTGTATGGAGGGCGCTGTAGCGTTTCTAAAATAACAGCATTATATTGGTATTGCGTTTTAGTTCTACGTTACAAATATCTGCTGTTTAACTCCTTTGTAAGCCTCGTTTTTTAACTTTACTACTTAGTGCAGCAGTGGTCAACTCACAAGGTAAAGGGGCCCTCAACTGTGCCTTCTGGCATTGCTAAGGGGCCACACGTAGGGGTGCATTTATAAAACGTTAGAGCTGTTTGCTCTGAAAACATCTGTGATAAAGAAGAACTATGAGGTGAGTGAAAATCACTCACCTCATAGTGCGAGCCGACGTGTGACAATGAAACGATCACACGTCGGCTCAATAGATCGGGGAGTGAACACATACCGTCGCTCGCTCACTTCTCGATCATCTCCCTGCAGAGAGCAATGACTGTCAGTCACGGCTCCTGCAGGGAATCGTCCCCATCCCCGCTCCGATCCTCCAGCGCTGACTAGATAGGCAGAGCCTACTGTCACTCACGCAGCTGGCTGGATCTCGACAGTAATGTCTGGATCCGTCCCGACTGCGGTGGTCTCAGTATACCGCGAGTATACTCACTATATACTGAGCTTTGGGTCACGGGAGGATGCTAGTATATGTCCTCCCATGAGCCCTTAAGAGAACTATGGGGGAAAACACTTACCCCGTAGTTCTCTTTTAAAGCTTCGCACCACATTCCAACGCTCTTTGGCTCTATCTAGTGGCCAAAATGCAGTGTGAGTCTACAACACAGTCCACTTCGCAATGTCAGAGGGCACAGTTGAGGGCCCCTTTATCTCCTGAGCTGACCACTGCTGCACTACGTTGTGAAGTAAAAATGAGGCCTACAAAAGGAGTTAAACAGCAGCTCCCATAATGCTACCAATGGGTTCCATTTAAAAAAAACAAGCTAACTTCACAACTGTTTCCTTGTGTTTACAGAAAAAAAAATACATATAAAGTATATTTCCATAACAGAAAATGTGACGCGTGATAAATCACTCACATGGAGGAGTTTATGGGGCAGAATAAGACTGAAAGGAAAGTGCGGTGTCCTTCCAAATAACCATCAATTACTACGAGCATTTATATACGGTAACAAAACCTCCTGCCAAAAACGGATACTTTTTTTTTTTTTTTACTTCCTAAAATGAAAACAGTTGAAAATGGAAAAAGGTTGGCGTGTTCCTGCTTTGTGCGCCGTGCCAAAAACGCAGCAGAAATGCAGGATATAGCAGAACAGATCCGCTGAATGAACAATGGGGGATTTGCCTTCGGCTTGCCACATCCATTCTTACAGGTAAAGGGGTGGGAATGCAGAGAGGTTTTTCTTGCAAAGGCGTCAATTCACAAAAGCCTGACGCGTGGGGTGTTCTCATGTCCTTAAATTGTGTGTAAAACGTTAATTGCAGGTTCCCCCTTTCCAACCTTCCCTTGCTCCCTCCCTACTTCGCTCCCATTCACTCTCTTTTGAAGCAGTCTTGTACTCACCTCCCATTCACTCTCTTTTGAAGCAGTCTTGTACTCACCTAAGTCCGCTGTCCATATCACTCGCCAGCACAGCTTCCGGCTGTGACCCAGCAATGCAGCTAGCGACAACACTAACTTGATAATGACATCACTTCTGGACCCCCCTTACTGGACAGCCAATAGGGGGTGTCCAGAAGATTACATAATTGTAAAGTATTAAACCAGCACACCATGGTTCAATCTTCAAGCATTGTCCTCTGTGGTGGGTGCTGTAGTGACTGCGGGTGGCGCCAATTCAGATCCAAATAGTCGCCCGCAGTCACTACAGCACCCACCACACGGGACATACCAGTAAGAACTGCCGTAGGATTCTTCTGCATTTACAAAATGACATGGACACCTAAAGAGGCCCCCTTCTTCTCTGCAATGAATATTGCAGAGAGGGGGTTTCAGCTGGACTTAATACATGATCATCATATTAGTCACATAAAAAGTCAATTTGCAAGGATTACTGCTCAGGATACTTCATTACAGCTTTCACTGACCGTCTAGCACGACATTAAAGCTGCAGTTTCATTTGCTTATAATTTGCCATCCTGGGTTCCTCTCTGCCCCTTAACATGCCAATGAATTTTTTGGATAAAACGTTTCCGTTTTTATATACATGCCTTATTTTAGACTCAGTGATGTCATCAGTGGGTCTCTATGAATGCAGATCATGGCTGGTAGGAGGGGCTGGCTGGGCACTGTACATGGCTTCCTGAAAACATCACAGCACCCTGCTTCAATATTCCTCTCAAGAGCCCTCAGCCCTGATGAAAGCAGTGGGCTGGGTCTTGGGAGGAGTTATGCAAATATTAAAATGCCTTGAAGGGTGGAGATCAGCCTGGAGGAGTGGGCGTTCCTAGAAAGGCCGCATTTGCAGCTAACACCCAAATGTAATTGCTGAGCGCCTGCTGGGTGCCTCCCACAGCTCTCATTTCTGCATAGGCTATGTGCAGCACATTGATGGTGTCACTGCTACTTTCATACGTTTATATCCAGGTTTGCAAGGGCATTTGGTGCACACGGAAAGGAATACATTTCAATAAAAGTTTTTGTGCCAGGAGTTCAGCTTTAAGTTCAGATTTCCCCAATGTAGCTGATGAGGTATAGGGAGCTGTCGGAGTTTAGCTGTTCCACTTCTACCACAAAAAAACAAAGTACAGTAAACTCTCAGTGATCCGGTATTCAACTAACCAGAACTCTCATCTAACCAGAAAAATAAATCCCCCCGTGTACTCACTGTTCTGTGGCATGTATTATCCTGGAAACGGTCGCGTGTCTGTCTTAATTTGCTTTTGATTACTGCATTTCAATAGAGTTTATGCTATGGTATGGCATAGCACGGGGGGCGTGGCATGGCATAGCACGGGGGGCGTGGCATGGCATAGCACGGGGGGCGTGGCATGACAAGGGGGCGTGGCATGGCACGGGGGGCGTGGCATGGCACGGGGGGCATGGCATGGCACGGGGGGCATGGCATGGCACGGGGGGCATGGCATGGCACGGGGGGCATGGCATGGCACGGGGGGCATGGCATAGCACAGGGTATGACATTAGTTAGACCTATTTTTATTAGCAACTCCAGCAACCAAAAATTACATTTATCCAGAATCTACCAATCCCCATGGATGCCAGATAACGGGGAGTTTACCGTATTTGTTTTTCCTGGATTGCCCCTTTAAAGTGACTTTCTAAATTCTGCTCAGACCTGCTCCTGATGCAACCACAGGGAAGTAATAAATTCCAATGCTCTTTCATTGTGTGCCAGCTCAGGATTCTGTGTACCTTCTGCAAACACCACGTCAGGGATCGGCTGCCTGCGGACTTCATAAACTTGTTGTCAGTCTGGACAAACAGATGGAAGACTAATCTCTGCGAGGTATGAATTTCTCACAGGAGGTCGGAGCTGCAAGCCTTTCCCCTTCTCCCAGCTAAAGGCAAGAGGAAGCTTGCTGGGAGAGATCATAGTAACGGCACCGTCCGTCTTTCTTGCGTCACCTCTGCCCTCCGATGAGGGAAATATCGCCACTTTGTTTACTTTTTAGAGCGTTTCTTAATCCGAGGCCTAAAGACAACTGTGAACGATGCCACTTCCATAACCGAGCAGTCAATTATACCACTCTATATGGCACGCCCAACACCCAAAACCCCTCCAACATTACATTTTGCCTTTGGGCTTGTCATGTGAGTAGTGGGGGGTCCTTCATCTTCTCTATCACCATTGCTGGTGGGCCAATCCTCAATGTTGCAGAGAAGTTCTCTGCAGCAATTTTCCTGGAAGTTGAGGGCGCATGAGGACACATCCTCACAGGGGTGTACCCATGGCAGCCTAGGCTCAGAGCAATGGGGATGGAAGATGCTAGGTGTCATACGGCCCGAAGGGGACTAGTAGGCAAGAAGAACAGCGCTGGCATGTGGTGAGGGCGCGTAGTGACCAGAATCAAGTTTTAAAAGCAAACCTATCATGAGAAAAAGACCTGAGCCGCCCCTGTTTATAGCCTTCTGAACATGCTAGCTTCCTGTTTGTCATACTATCCCCCGGCTTCAGTATTTTCTGAATCAATGACCTGGAACAAGTACGCAGGAGTTCTGCAGTCAGGTCACTTTACTCAACTTTCTGTATCATTGTGCTGGGTCTGAGTGATTGAGCAAGTATTAAAAAGGAGAACTATGAGGTGAGTGATTTTCACTCACCCTCATAGTTCGAGCCGACGTGTGACAATGAGACTGTCACACGTCGGCTCAGTAGATCGGGAAGTGAGAGAACACATACTGTCGCTCGCTCACTTCTCAATCATGTCCCTGCAGAGAGCGGTGACTCACTCACAGCTCCCTACAGGGATTCCCCCCCCTCCCCTGTCCGATCCTCCAGCGCTGACTGGAGGAACGGACGGGGGCAGGTAAAGCTGACTCTGCCTCTAGATAGTTAGAGCCAGCTGTCAATCACGCAGCTGGGTGGATCTCGACAGTATGTTGGGATGCGTCCCGACTGCGGCGGTCTCAGTATATCGCAAGCTGTAGCTCGCTATATACTGAGCTTTGGGTCACGGGAGGACGCTAGTTTATGTCCTTCCGTGACCCTTAGGAGAACTTTGGGGAAAAACACATACCCCATAGTTCTCCTTTAAGGCTAAAGACAGCCCAGTACCCTCACCATTGAGAGCTTTCCTACACTTCCTGTTGTGTCTCCAGTAGAGGAAGTAATGGGATTTCCCCAACGGGGCACACAAAATTCACAGAGGGTCACAAACAAACAATCTCTACTGTAACCAAAACTAAGAAAATTAACAGAAAATCTTACTTGGCTGAATCCTTGTGCCATTGTTGGTGCTTTTGATGAGCTGGAAAGCTTTCTGGAAGCCGTGAGCATGCTGAGTGGGGCTGTCCGAGGACTTCATACTGGCCAGGAAGCTGGCCATCTTTCTCTTGGTCTCGCTGGTGGCCGGGGACAGATATGTCTTATAGCACTGATCCAGGGAGCAGGTCCTCACCATGTCCGCCACAGTCAGGACAGAAATCTGGGAGGAGGCAGAAGAGTTCCAGTGTTATAGAGTACCGGTCACCACCAATACCGGCAACCGTTTTGTGAGTGGACATTGTTTCAGAAACCACCAAATATTTTCAGAAATTTTGACGACAGAAAATTGGAACCCAGCAAATTGACTACAACCACTGTCTATGGTTCACAGGTTTGATTTAAATATAAGCGGTCACTCTAGAAAACAAAGCAAAAGAGAGAGCAGGGAAAAGTGATTTGTTATTATTTGATTTGTTATTATTTGCTCTAAATACAAATCTTTTCCTGTATGTTTGAGTTGAGGGCAGATCTCGACCATCTTTAGAACCCCTCAGGTTTGCATATTAATAGGGCAGAAAATTATAGATCACACAGTTTTATATTTGTTTTTATAAACATTGAAAACATGACAAAGGATTCTCAGCGTTCTGTGGGTTAGCTGAAAAGAGGACTATAGCCATCCTTTTTTAAAAATCTTTATTCCTCTTTTGGGTCACAGGAGTAGATTTGACCCAAAGTCAGCATCCAGTGGTCTACTGCCCCCTATTTGCTGACAGCGCAGAGCTTCCTTGCGTCAGCAAGGAAAGTTACATAGTCAGGTTGAAAAAAAGACATGTCCATTGAGTTCAACCTGATAATATTGTCGGGATCCACCAAGCTACATGATTTAGGGCTGCAACCAACTAATCGATTATGAGAATAGTTGACAACTATTCTCATTATAGATTAGTTGGCTGGATCCCCTAGCTCTCTCCAGGGTGCAAAAGCCAGCCGGCTATTGCAATTTCAAATGGCCAATAGCAGGCTGGCTATTGCACCCACCCACTACCTGCTGTATTTACATTCAGCTGGCGCCGGCAGAATCTTGTTACTGGCAGCTGTCATTCCCGGGCTGAATCTATTCAAGCTCCATGTGCTTACAATACAATTATTTTAAAAAATTGCATTGCAGTGCCAATGATTTCAATGGGTCGCCAAACGCGCCCTCCACCCACAGTGTGATCGCCCGCACTGGAATGCACGGTACTGCAGTGCTGAGCGTTCCAGTGGCGTACGATTGCAAAAAATTGTGCAAGCCGTTTTATTCTGAAGTAATCTTTATGTTTGTAACACTGCATTTGTGTATTTTTAATTAAGGATGGTATTTCATTTTTTAATCCGATTATTCGAAAAAAAAAATAATCGCCCAACAAATCGATTATGAAAGTAATCACTAGTTGCAGGCCCAGCCTGATTGACATCTGTCTCTCTAGAGCCAAAGCCAGCTGTGCCCGCCCCCTCCCAAGTTAGTCTCCCCCAGTGAGGTTTGGAGGAACAGAGTGGGGAGGGGGAATCCCTGTGGCGGTGGTGACGGG
>NW_017306399.1:2108350-2120829 GCF_000935625.1 Nanorana parkeri | reverse complement strand
GGATGTCACTGCTCTATGGGATTCAGCAGTGTTGTCGGTCTTCCACAGTACACAGACTCACCAGAGCGCTGCAGTCACATGACCCACATAGAAATATTTAAATAATAAAGGCATTCAGAAAGCAAATTTTTAAAGAAAATGTATACAGGGAGGGATCAGAGCAAGCAATATTTAACACATGGGATACTGTGTAGCCCAGTGGAAGGTAACCTCGGCACTCCAGCTGTTGTGGGACTACAAATCCCATGAAGCATTGCAAGACTGATGGGCAAAGGCATGGCTCCTAGCGGCAATGGAATCATGGGATTTGTAGTTTCAGCACAGTTGTTGTGCCGAGGTTGCCTACCCACGGTGCAGCCTTTTCTTCTAATTTAAGGTGATCACATACACAACTCTGTAAAAGACAATAAATACACACTACAGTGTCATCTGAAAAAAATAGTGATTTAATTGCTTCTATCCACAACATGGCGAGCATCGGATTTCAAGATCTGACGGGGCGGCCTTACGACTGTTCGGACAGCACTGTAAAAACATTTGTCTTGCAGCCTGTGATTGTTCTTTACACCCAATTGCCAGAGGAATATTTTTGGAGACTCTCTGTATTATTTCTAGAATAAATTCAGAGTACAGATGTCAGACGCTCCGCGTTCTCTTGCCAAATAGTGAATCTATCCCCAAATATTTCTCCTGCTATTTGTTTAGCAACTATTTAACTTGACCGCGCTCCCAAAATGATTAAAACATGCTTTCTCCGTCGCAGTGCTTCTGCCACTCAATGATGAAATACGGTACTTCATACTTCCTTTTCTTTTCCCCTCTTGCGCCACCGTAACGCCTCGTTTAGAAGGCGCTGCCCTATGGGCTCGTTAAAACAAACCGCGGAATCCCAAGTAGGGTAAGTGGTCAAGCAAAGTTCATGGAATTACAACTAGTGAAATCCTACGCAACAACCCCCAGAATTAAAAGAAGTGCTTCAAGTATATCAATGCACAAAATGGTTTCCCCCATATTGGATAGAGTAGTAAATAGTAGGAGGTGAACCGAAATGGAAATTCCAAAACCGAAATAAAAAACAAATTGTCAGGGCGAAACCGGAAAAAAGGTTTATTTAAATTCTTTTCCCATTTTTTAAATATTTGATTTTTATTTTTTTATAAACTTTTTAATTTTGCCTCTTTTTTTGAATTTCGGACGGTTTTTAGTGTACTGGCCGAAATTCGCACAGTGTGTGAGGCTGTCGGCTCCCTTTCAGCCGGCATTCCTCGATCAGCTGATTAAAAGGAGCCTGCTGCAAAATTTTCGGCCCATCACACCTGGCAACCAATGAGCTGCCCACTCTGATCGGGTATTCTGTCAGAACATAATGTAAACAGCGGTATTCCTTGATCGACATGCTGTTTGTGTTGATGGAGGAATCAGGTCAATTTTTTTACGTTCAGACCGCGGGGTTGAATTAAAAAACTTGATCGGTGTATGGCCAGCCTAAGGCCCCGTTCCCACTGCGCGATATGCAAATCGCGCGTTTGTCACGCGATTTGCATATTGCGCGACATCGCGAGATTTGCCACGCGATATCGCGTTCAAGCTTGCATTGACCAAGCTTGAATCGCGGCTAAATCCGCTCCAAAAAGGGTCCTGCTGTAGCGACACACGGCCCGCGACAGCAGGACCCTTTGCCCCATTGAAATGCATTGGAGCGCGGTAATTTGCCGCGATATTACGGGAATTAACGCGCGATATATCGCTCAATGTGAATGGGGCTTCATGCTGTAAGTAACATTTATATTCAGCTGCGCTCAATGAGAGTTGAAAAGGAGTCACATGATTAAAATAAAGATCCATATCCGTGTGTTAAAACTTTGTGAATTGGTCCTATATAGCCTACTACTGGCATGTATAACACCCTTCAAAGCCACTTGTCCGTATTATAAATTGACTTCTTTAAAATAAAAAATAAAAGATTCCGGCGTTAATTTTTCACTCACCTTATCATGCTCGTCGATGGAGTTTAGAATAACGTTTGCAGCATCTTTGGCTATCTGCAGCTGCGGCTCCGTGATGGAAGCTCCGTGATCCACGATGACCACTATGTGCTTCGACTGCGGCCGCACCGTGGACACGTAGATGGGTCTAGTTCAATAGATGAAGAATGAATGAGCCTTTTGCATTTCTTAAACTTGTACAATAAAATAAAAAAGTCCAGAAAATCAAAAATCACATTAAAGTGACCTAAACTTAAAGAACTGAAGATCTGCAATTTTAAAAAGGAAAAATCTGCAAGTGTCAATTGTGCCCGGAAAACTGAACCTCATGTCCTGAACTCTCATGTCCTGAAAATAAAATGCACTTCCTGTGCCTCCATGTCTCATGAGATTTGTATTTCCACCACAGCTGGGGCACCGAAGTTTGCCAACCCATGGTCTAGGGCAATGCTGCCTCTGACTGCTGGTCTCTCCAGATTTGGAGTGCTATTTGGTGATGTTTCTACTGTGCTGCTAACAGTTCTTGCCGGAGAGCAAATTGCAGCTGAGGACCTGCAGAGCAAGGATCTCCCTGCTTCTGCCTCTTTTATTCTGTGGATCTGTGCTTCTCCACCTCTGCTGCTGGCTCTAGCTCACATTGACAGCAGTTAACCCACAGCAGAGCCAATTTCCTATTGGACAGTCTGAGACTTGTAGTTGCTTCCTGAAGCTGCCTGTGACTACAACACAACCTCACACTGACGGCCGTTAACACTCAGTAGAGCCAATTCCCTGCTTGATTGGACAGTCTGAGACTTGTAGTTCCTGTAGGAAGCTTCCTTGGACTACAAAACAAGCTCAGACTGAGGGCAGTTAAAACCTCAGTAGAGGCAAATTTCCTACATTTGGACAGTCTGAGACTTGTAGTTCCCCAGTGGAGCTGCCTGCGACTCCAACACAAGCTCAGACCCAGGGCATTTAAAAATAGGCAGAGCCAATTTCCTGCCTGATTGGACAGTTTGAGACTTGTAGTTCCTGCAGGAAGCTGCCTGCGACTACAAAACAAGCTGGGACTGAAGGCAGTTAACACTCACCAGAGCCAATTTCCTGCCTGATTGGAAAGTCTGAGACTTGTAGTTCCTTCGTGAAGCTGCCTGTGACTACAACACACATTCGGACTGAGGGCAGTTAAACCTCAGCAGAACCAATTTCCCCATTAGTCAGTGTTTACTCTGCCACTACTGGAACCAATGTTCCGCTTTTGCCCGCTGTCACAGCCTTGTCATTACATCACTGCTAGCAGCGCGCAAATTGGCACCCCTGCGGCAAGAGCTTCCAAGTGTGTCAGTAACTAATCCACACAGAGTATAATTTTCTGGCAGACCGGCAAATGCCAAAAATGTGTCCCTGAACCCCCCCCAAAGACAGACTATTAGCGCAATGAGAAACTTGTGTGCAGCAATCTAACCCGCCGTCATATCACAAATTGCCTCGATTACTACTTATTACTGTAACAGCAGCAAAATCTCTTCATCAAGTCTGTTTGGCCACTCGCGTCTGAAGTGCTTCTGCTAAACAAACTCAAGGATTTCTGTACAAGCCTCTCCAACAACGCCTGGCTGGACTGAACCTGGAAACTCGCGAGCGTTGTACATTGTGGAAGACAGATCGCTGGCTTTAATGATCTGTGTCTCGAAGGTCCATTGTGTAAACCATTCAAGCATCACTCAGAGCCCGGGCTCCAGCAGCTCTGTCTGTCTAACAGAGGAGAGGGGTGTCTACAATGCTTGCTCAGGCATCTGAGAAGGGGGCCTGACTGAGGTGGAATGTGTTGAAAACTAATCTCTGATGCTTGGCTATATCAACAGATTGTCGAGCGAACTGCTGTGAACGGTCTAGGCCTCGAATTCTCAAATTAGCGGAATCATGCTTAGTCAGTCAGAGCAATGGAAAGAGGAAAAAAAAGGTTCCACAAAACATGAAATTAGCAACATAGCTCCCAAATCCCTCTTTCTATACACTATTTAGGTCTGATCCTTCATGGCCCTGGGTGGGTATCTAGTATCTTTCTAAATTGATTTAAAGTGACTCTAAACTCAGAAGTTAAATCTAAAAAATACATTCTAGTACCTTATTACACAAATAAGATAAATTTTTGTGCATCACTCGGCTGTAGATCCTCCAATCATCTCTGAATTGGTGCTGACACTGTCCTTCCTCCTGGAGGGGGGCTACTTTTCTTCCCCATGGGCCCTGTATGTGTTGTAAAGAAGTCACCGCTCCAAGCTCAATCACGGCATGGACTACAATCTCATGTTTAGTTTATTCATTTGTATTGAGATTGTAGTCCATCCTGGGAACGAGCTTGGAGCGGTGACTACTTTACACACACAGGTACCATGGGGAACAGACGTAGCCCCCCCTCCAAAAAGGAAGGACAGTGTCAGCACCAATTCAGAGATGATTGGAGGACCTACAGCCGAGTGATACACAAATAAGATACATTGTTATTAATTAAGGTACTTAATGTATTTTTAGGATTCAAATCCTGAGTTTAGTGTCACTTAATTTTAAAGTGACGCCAAACTCACAAAGGCACAGCAAGGCAATCCACTCCCACCTTCCTCAAGCTAGTAGATGGATGGCTGCTGGAGACTGCTCTGTCCCTGTGATCTTGTACTCAACAGGAGGTTCTGCTTAAGTTAGAACCAGCAGTTTGGAAACATGATGACTAAGTGCTTGGGCAAATATGTAAAGAAATACTTTGCTGGGCGATGTATATTTTTGGATCTGGAATTATTATTGGTTGTTACCACTTTAAGAACAATACCCTTATTACATATATTTTCAACTAGTGAGCTTTAAAGGAGAAGTACTGGGAGAGTAAAATGTACTCTTAGAGCCGGCGTGTAACACTGCAGCTTTCACATGGTGGACCTATAGATCAAGAGCTGAGCGATCACGAACCGCTGATCGACCAGCTCATGGTTCTTTCCATGCAAAAAGTGGTGGCTGACAGGGATTCCCCCCTCCCCTCTCTGTTCCTCTAGTGTGGATTGGGGGGACACACAGCTGGCTCTGGAGCGGCAGAGCCAGCTGTCAATCAGGCAGGGGGTGGATCTCCACAATATTGTTGGGATCTTTCTCAGCTGCACCACGGCTCTGCACTGTCAGCATATAGCGAGCAATAGTAAATCTATTCCTGTGACCAAAAGAGGACTAAAGCCAAAAAAAAGTTTGGCTTTAGTTTTCAAGTTAACTTACAAGCAGGTGTCCCCACTGTCAGTCTTATCTGATGTTTTAGCTGGGGTGCCAGAGAGGATGAGAAATGAATGATAAGTAGGGATGCACCGATACCAGTATCGGTGCCGATACTGAGTTATTGGGCGAGTACTCTTATTCGCCCAAATGCTCCAATACCTTCCCTGATACCCGAACTCTCGGTCAGAGGAAGATTTCCTCTCACCGGTAATGCCGTAGGGGAACATGGAGCCGGCTTCCCCGGCGAGAAAGTAGCGAGTAATGACCCACCTCCCGGCTTCCTGATTGCCCGGGAAGCCAACTCCATGCCAGCAGACGCACCGGTATCTGCGAGTACCGAAAGCAAAATATCGGTACTTGTCCTCAATGCCGAAAAACTGATATCGGTCAATCACTAATAATAAATATCCAACAAAAACGTAGATTTTATTTTTACGCCTCGGCTGAGAAAACAATGTATTCTCTTCGACCTTCATATCGTATTCGATGCGCTCTCACCTGCTGCGGTGCTCGTAGTTCCCTTTACACCTGAACTTGTGCGCTGGGAACACGGTGAAAATTCCTTCTTCGGAGCTAAAATATTGCCACTTGATCCCGGGGTTAGATTTCAGGTTGTCTGCAAGAACTGCAAGTACAAAAACAACAACAAACACAAATATAAAACATTGTTTCGAAAAAGAAAAAAGAATTTCAACAAAAGATCTGAGCGGCTGCAAACAAAGCCAAGAAGTCAGAAACACAATGAAAATTTCTTCAAAGCCGTCAAAGTAGGAGCCGCCGATTCCCGAAACACAAACTCTGTATTTTATGTTTTAGACAGCAACAACAAACACAAGTGCGATTAATTGTGCAGAGACAGCACGCATTTACAACTTCAGAGGAGAAAAAACATCTGGCGCCCTCAAGTTTTTTTTGTACGGAGCTTAGTAAGCTCCGCATTTCCACCCTTCATATTCCATGCAACAACAGGACGTGTGTGTGTGTGTGTACACGCATGTGCACGTTCCAGGGATACCAACTCGCTCCTCTATCACTGCATCTGGTTAGCAGACTTGCAACAAAAATATAAAAGGAACACCAGTTTCCTCTTTAACCGGTTCTTCAGCTTGAACTTCGGCCTTCCCTTCAGTCTGTATCGGCTCCTCTCCTGGACTGAAATTGCTTCCTCTGATGTCACTGCACACTGGGAGCTTCTCACAAGGTGCACTAGAAGCTGCAGCAAGTCAGATAGAGCTCGCCCTCATTTCCTGGCTGGAGGATGAAAGACGGCCTCTAAGCTTGCTCCAGTCATGAACTACAATCTTTTTTAGGTTTACCATGTTGTATCGAAGTTATAGTCTATCAGAGAAGCGAGCTTGGAGAGGTGACTACTAGGGATCCACCGATACTAGTACTTGCCCAAATGCTCCGATACCTTTCCAGATACTGGAACTTCCGGTCAGAGGGAGATTTCCTCTGACCGGCAGTGCCATAAGGAAACATGGAGCCAGGAAGCTGGCTCCATGCTGTTTGGCCGGCTCAATGTTGATTGGCTGGGAAGCCGGCTTCCCAGCCAAACAGTGTCCGAGCTGGGCAGGCAAATCTGATATGGCGATACGACCCCCACCCTGCAAGCACCTCATTCCCCTCACATAGATCCTTAGCAGCATTCATTGACGTACCAGTCCCTTGGCCAGCTGGGCAGACACCGCTCTCGAGGATGTGAGGGGAATGAGGGTCCTGCAGGGGGGGGGGGGGGTCATGTCACCATATTGTCAGATCTGTTTAGCCGGCCTTGATGCCGATTGGCTGGGAAGCCGGCTTCCCGGGCAATCAAGAAGCCTTCCTGGGGGACTGTGGGACCATGGGGATCAAAAGTAGCCCCCCTCCAGAAGGAAGGACAGTGTCAGTACCAATTCAGAGATGATTTGAGGATCTACAGCCGAGTGATACACAAATAAGATGCATTATTGTTCATAGTTAAGGTACTTGAATGTATTTTTAAGATTTAACTCCGGAGTTTAGTGTCGGAATCCTGGAGTTACACTTCAATAAAATATAAAAAGAACCAAAACGACATTTCTTTATCATTCAGTAATGGAAGTAAGCCTTCGAAGCGCCATCTAAATTTACAAAACCTGTTGTAACAATGACAAAACGCACTACGAGCTCGGTCTGAATCTGATATGATGTCATGGAAATGATATCTGTTTACTGCAGCGGAGACAGAGATCCATCACACGGGGCCCATTAGTGAGAAACACCTCAGCTGTCTCCGGCTGTCAATGAGAAGCATTAAAGGGCCTTATCTGCGGGACTGAGGAGAGGTTCACTCAGCGTCACGAGGTATCGGACACTACATAAACACACTTTACTGATTCTATGACATTCACACAGATGCCGAGATGCAAGACTTCACATGCAGCTCCTCCGCCGTCATATAATCTCCGGGAGGGGAGCAGCTTGTAAATCTCGGAGAGCTATAAAGGAAATTTAATATCTGCAGGTTTTCCTGGAAGGTGCTAGAGAAGAGTTCCAGCAAGCAATATTTAAAGAAGACATAGCATCAGATATATTGTTTCATGCTCAATATCTGTAGAAAATGAATCAAGCCAACTGGCCTTGCTGTATTTTTCTTCAAGATGTTTCGCTGGTCATCCGCCTAGCTTGCTTCATTCATTTGGAACGAAGAAAGCTAGTCGGATGACCAGCATAATGTATCCTTAGTCTCCTGCAAAGGAAAAACCGTCATACTTACCTGATACATGCCCTCTACAGCAGAGCTATGCCATCCAAGCAACATCTCAGGCCATGGCAAGACCCACCAACCCCTAAATTACGAATATGAGATCGAATGACACAGGGATTTGTGGGAAGAACTACAGCGGCCAGTGGGGGACAGGCTATTTGCCACTTGGAAGTGCTCGATCATATTGGTACCTAAACAGGGCCGGATTTACTCCCCCTGCCGCCCCAAGGCCAGGTTCCACAATACGCCCCCCCACGCCGCCAAGCCCCCCTCCCCATCAATTGAGAATGGCAACCAGATGGCGGGGAGGTAGTTTCAATTTTGTTTTCCTGTTTCTTTATTTGTATCACTTTTTATTCAATTATTTCTTCTTATTTCTTTTTTATTTATCCCTCTGCGCTCTGCCGCCGGGCCTCGGTGGCCTTGTGGGAAATCCGGGCCTGTACCTACAGCTCTGTGAAGTAGCGACGATTAAAAGGAGAACTATGAGGTGAGCGATTTCCACTCACTCATTCTCATAGTTAGAGCCGACCTGTGACAAAGAAGCTGTGACAGGTGAGCTCTATAGATCGGGAAGGGAACAGAAACATGCCGCCGATCTGCTCACTTCCGGTTCGCCCCCATGAGAGAGGTGACCGCTTCCCGCAAGCATTCCCCTACCCCCTCCGATCCTTCAGCGCTGAGTCACTCACGCAGGTGGGTGGATCCAGACAGTATTGCCGGGATCCGCCCTGGCTGCGGCGTTCTCAATAAATAGCGGGCAATAGCCTGCTATATACTGAGCTTTGAGTCACGGGAGGAGGTTAGTATATGTCCTCCCGTGACCCTAAAGAGAACTATGGGGAAAAACACTTACCCCATAGAACTCTTTTAAGCAAATCGGAGCTCTGCTTTATGGCTGCACTTTTTTTGTAAGGGAAGAGTCAAGATTCGGATTGTTGCAAATTCCTTACCCTGGCACGTGACAAATGGGTCTCACAGGGAAGACACTGGGCAAAGCCAGGACAGGCAAGTATAAGATTTGAAAGGGGTGTTTGGGGAGCACATTTGACTCTTATTCATTAATACTAGGGATGAACAATACCATTTTTTCAGTATCTGGTCCCGATTTTTTCCGGTACTCGTCGATACTGAAAGTCCCATTAAGGAAGCTGGGTGGCGTGTAATGACTCGCTTCCCAGCTTCCTGATTGGCCAGCTATACGACCAATCAGGGAGCCGGGTGGCGAGTTCCCTCGTCACCAGATGACTAGGAAGCATGGAGCCGGCTTTCTGGCCAATCAGGAAGCTGGGGGACATGTAATGACTCGTCGCGCCTGGCTTCCCGATAGGCTGGGTAGCAGGCTACAAGCTCCCTAGTCACCAAGTGACAGGTAATGACTCGCCGCCCGGCTTCCTGATTGGCCTCTTGGAATCCCTGTACAACAGACTGCAAAAGGGGGAGCAAAATAAGGAGCCAATCAGTTGTGCTGTAGTGCTCATGTGCTAACAAGGAACATGCGGACAGAAAAAGAAAACAGAGTGACCAAAAGATGAGTTCATTAGTGTTCAGCTTCTCCTTTACCTGTCCAGTCACAGGCTAGGGGAGACCTATAAGTATTACTGAACTGCACCAAAGAAAAATCAGGTCTCCTGCCCTACCAGTCAGTGCTGTGTGGCAGAGCTGTGTAAATTTCAGGAATAGAAGGACAGATGCAGATTACTAATCCTTTGGCGGGTAAAACGGCTTCCTTATAAGTAGGTTATTTTTAGCCGTTTACCTGAAGCTTTAAAAAGTGAACCTTTAAAATTAAGCCCGTGTACCCCTTCTCTAATACCAGCACACTAGCCCATGTCTGGGAACACGCACAAAATGCAAACGGAACACCGCAGCCGAGGTTACAGCCACAGCCAGCATTGTACAAGCCTGAAATGAGGAGATTTACTAAACAAAGGACACAATCTGAGCAGGGAACGGCAACAATTAGCAGGATTTAGCTGTAATCTCATCGTCTCTGTAGGTAAAAGGGAGATGAAAGGAGAATGCAGCAAAAAAAAAAAAAAGGGCATGACAAAAAGAGGTGTAAATGTGGCTTAGGACAAGACTTTATAAAATGCCATGTGGGAAAGAACAAGATTGCCTGGCTGTATCAGGTGCGTCTGCGGGCGAGCAGCACAGAGGGAACCCGCTGGCAGGAAGCAGCCGGAAGGGTCAGAAGGCAAGGTAACCAGGTAACCAAGGTAACTCGCGCATGCGTACCCGCAACCCGGGCTCCAGGAGTTCTGCCAAGCTGAGGGGAAACCCGTGCCCCCCGAGCAGGGGCAACACCCCCTGCTTCCTGACAGGATGTGACATGAACTAATTTACGAGGAGCAGCGCAAATAATGAAAGAACGTGTTTACACAACTAAGGAGCTCGTCGGACTTCATTCAGATATTAAAATCAAAGCATGCCAACCTCACAAGGACTCTATGGTCAAAAACTAAGAATAAATATGTATTTCTATATTGAATTTCCATAAGATCCCACTCCTGATAACCATACCCATCTAGAAGTTTGCAAATTTACTTCTAGAAGATGCCCATAGGATATACTTCCTCAATGCAATGACACCATTTCACTCAGCCCTGTGAATATGCACTTCATTGTGCCACCACTCTAAGCCTGTCGTCTGAACTTCCCACAATGCGATGTCATCACTGTTTGCTGGACGCAATGCATGATGGGAAATGTAGTCTTGAGAAATGGAAACTGCATCACATCAAGCAGCAGGGAAAGAGATGTAAAGCACACTGGGAATCCAGGAAGTTGTTGGAAGTGATGGGCCGTTTCATAATATTTCATTGGACTGCCTTTACCTTTGATTACGGCACGCATACGCCCTGGCATCGTTTGGATAAGCTTATGCAACGTCACAACATTTATTTCCATCCGGAGTTGCATTTATTTTTCACCAAGATCTTGTAGTGATGATGGAGAGTCGGACCCCTGTTTAAAGTCTTCTCCAGCACATCCCAAAGATTCTCAATGGGGTTAAGGTCTGGACTCTGTGGTGGCCAATCCATGTGTGACAATGATGTCCCATGCTCCCTGAACCACTCTTTCACAATCTGAGCCCGATTAATCCTGGCATTGTCATCCTGGAATATGTCCAATGTGCCATCAGGGAAGAAAAAATCCATTGATGGACGAACCTGGTCATTCAGCATATTCGGGTCGGCAGCCGATTTTATTTCTTTGGGGAGAGAATGTTACTGAACCTAACTAACTGAAGCAACCACAAATCATAACACTTATCCAGTGGAAGGCTCTGACATATCTGCTTCGCTAAATCCAAGTGGCGACTTTTTTGTGGCCAGGCAGTATATATGCTCATACTTTAGTACTTCTTTAAGCTTTGAATAGAGCTAACAGTTGTTAGAAACCCCAATTAAAATTTTACATCACGGGTAGATTTTTGCACGACCGTTCCTCCAACAATCCAGTCGGAACGTTCAGTACTGGCATCAGAAACCTGCCGATTGTCATTCAAAAATTTCCTTTAATTTCCATTTTTATTAAAACATTCTATTTTGGAATGGAGTTTCTGAACAAAAACCACATTCACTGTTTAGAAATCGATCAACATGCTCCTTCGAATTTTTTCATCATTGCAGTTAAAATCAATTGTCGATTTGACCCCATCAACCATTAGAAAGTCGAACGAACGTTCCGAAATTGATTTTGTCCATTCAAAGTTCTAATCGTGAATACCTTACTTTTCTTACAGTCTTGGTGAACAAAGTCATCCAAAAAAAAAGAAATGCGGGGTGAAATTTTTCCCAGTGGTGACAGACATTTATAAATCCTTCATTACTCAATAAAAAAAAGAAACACTTTTTGGCTTGAGTTCCACTTTAACACCATAGAAAGGAGGGGGCCATTATAGACAAAGAGAACTTGATCCGGGCCCCTGGGCCAGCTTGAGATGTTTATAAGAAAGTATCATTTCCATGTGCTGCTCTAGTCGTCCATCATCTCCCGCTGAGCCGAATCTGACCCAGGCAGAGATACATATTGCTAATCTACCTTCTCTTTATTAAAGACTCTCCCGTAAACATCATCAGTCACTTTATTTATAGAAGTGAAGTGTTTACACCCGAGATGAGTCCACTTTCTAGCTGGCTGAAAGACGGATTAGAGACGTGAACTTTGGAACCCGCGGTTAAATTATAAACAGTCCCTAAGTGCCTGGAGCGCGGCTCCTAGACTGCGGAAACAGTCGCCGCGTAATGGCCTATAGTAAATGAACTTAATCCAAGATAGTGTACAGGAGCGTTTCATGGAGCGAGAGCCAAAATCGTTTTTCAAAACATTGCAGGGATTTTTTTTTCTTTTACATAAAAAAAGTCTCAGCGGAATGACTAAATTGTTAACATTTTTGGGGTTTTTTCAGGGTGACGAGTTACATTCACTCAGCATGAAAGGTATTTTGATGTGTATATATATTTAATATACATATAAGTCTGATCAACTCCTCCTGCTGCTGATTGACTGCAAGCTTCAAG
>NW_017306399.1:2104665-2108340 GCF_000935625.1 Nanorana parkeri | reverse complement strand
AGGGGTCCCGGAAAAGCTAAAATGCCCAAATCTCCGAGGAGGTGCTCCAGGATCGTCAGATTCGGGATCCCCAGTGACAATTTTTTCTTTTTTAAAGAATTCCCGGGAAAATCATCATTAACCCTTGCAGTAATGATGGGAGAGTTGGACCACTCAGGAAAGTCTTCTCCAGCACTTACCAAAGATTCTCAATGGGATTAAGGTCTGGACTCTGTGGTGGCCAATCCATGGCCAACGATGTCTCATGCTCCATGAACCACTCTTTCACAATCCAAGTCTGATGAATCCTGGCATTGTCATCTTGGAATATGTCCGTACCATCAGCAAAGAAGAAATCCATTGATGGAAAAACCTGGTTATTCAGTGTATTCATGGAGGCAGCTGACCTCATTTTTTGGGCACATAACATTGCTGGCCTGACCATCTGAAGCAACCTTACCTCTTACTAGCTATTGCTTAGCTAAACCCAGGTGGTGACTTTTTTTGGCCAGGCAATGTATATAAAACATTCATCCCTCTAAATAGTAGATCTACATGTTGATAAACTGCTTTGTGTGGTATCTGGTGGCAGGACTTTGAAGTCATTATGCATCCAAATGCTGCAGAATAAGTTTCCACATAGTTCATAATGGAGGCTCCAGGAATATACTTGCAGTGGGCCCAGGGCCGGTGCTAGGATTGTAGTCAAGGTGGGTAAGGTGCAATTTTGCGTCGCTGCTCTCAAGCACGGAAAGTAAAAAAAAAAAAAAACATAGCGCAAACATCGGGGCATTTTGACAAGTACTGGTCAAAATGCCCTGTTTTTTCCGCCCTCACCCTGCAGCGCCGTAAGGCGGCCGCCTGACTTGCCCTGCGCTAGCGCCGGGCCTGAAAGGTTTGACATCAGCACATACTGTATATCTTCACACAGCACCACCTCCCCTTTTCTGAAGTCAAACCCTCCTTACGAAATGTTTGTGTTTGGGAGAAGAAGTGATGAATTCAGTATAATGCTCCTCACACACACTAAGCATTTTGGCAATTGTGGAACTTTCCATTACCTTTCAACCAGAATATGGTTTTGGGCAACCAAATGATTTAAATGGCAGTGGAATTGAACTGAAGCCTGTGCAACACCAGCTACAACTATTTCTAAGTGTTTTTCCCCCAACCCTACATGGCTATATGGGTGATCAAAGCCAGGAAACGATGAAACAAATGGGCGCAAGATTGCTGTAAAATGTTCATTTTCATACAACGTCTTAAATCTAGAAAGATTGATAGTTTACAAAAATCACCAAATTTATGGGCTAAATGAGTTTATCCGTTTTAACCTGCCTGGCGGTATGGTTTTTTTTTTTCTTTCCATTTTTGCTCTATCATATTTTTTTTTTATTTTTTTTACTTTCCGCCGGTTCCACCCCCCTGCGACGCGGACGCTCGCAATGGACGGAACCCGGAAGACAGATACCGGCATTGGCCGGAGGACACAGCGTGGATCGCAGACAAGGTAAGAGACGCAACGCTGTATTCCCGAGTCTGGCTCGGGGTTACCGCTTATGGTACAGAAAATGAACCCCGAGCCAAACTCGGGAATACTGCCAGGGAGGTTAAGAAAATTCCCTGAATCCAAAACAAAGTGCCTTCATACACCTGGGAGAGGCCTGCAGCCTTTTGAGTCAATGTAGCCTCCTACTGATGTTCCAATGTGTGCAGTGGGCAGAGCATTAACCATAAAGGGGCGGTGCATAAACCAGGGAACACAATGGGTGCTTTTTTTTTTTTACCCTTCCTCAGAATGGTCATTTGGGAAAGAAGGGATCATCAACATTTCAAATGTGTAAACTGTAAAGCAGTCCAGTGATGAGCCAACAGACAAGCACATACTGTACATACCCTTTAAACATACACCGAGTGCATAACAAATAGCATGTTCACTTGCAATGTAAGCAATACTGATACGCACCGGAGTTTAGGTCCCTCCCAGGATTAAACGCTCGGTTGTTCACCGTCGTGGAGAGTCTGTCGCAGCTGATAGTTCTGGAGACATTGGTGTTGAAATTTCCGTCAAAGCTGTAACAGAAGAAAAAAATTAATATTAAAATTTCAGCAAAATCTTTAGTTACCCACTGAGGTGGAGATTAGATTGTGTCTTACAAATACTGCGTGTGGCTCCACTGGTATTCTCATTCACTATGCCACTGACAGGAAGTGAGCAGAGATCTCTGCAATGGGGGGGTCTCCACTATGTCCCAGATGGGGGCAGGCCAGAGCTATCCCATCTCTGCAGGAGCTGGTCAAAATTGTGTGCGCCCAGTGTTTGGGTTTTCCAGTGCGATTGACATATTTGACCACGCTGGCACCTCTTTATGATGGCTGCGCAAGTTTTGTATCACTTTGGAATGTTTAAAGTGTTTCTGCATCTGCAGCCAAATTTTGATAACACCTACCACATATTTACTACATTTGTTCCCATTTAAATATCGTTCATGGGGGCAGGGGACGTTAAATTTTTTGGCATTTTTACCATTTCTATCACATGGAGGGTTTACAAGCCCCCTATGTTAATGTGCTGGAGGTGCACATTAATGGGGGGTCCCCTGCATCATCTCCCTGTCCAGCTCTAGTAACGTATTTGGTTGCCAGGAGCGGGGCGGCATGCCGGCCAGAGCGCCCCAGGTTGCCAAGACTGGGCAGGGAGATGTGTATGACCCTAGGACAACTCCCGACCGGTTCTTAGCAACCTGTGGCACTTTGGCCAGAAAGGGGCTGCAGTAGAAATGCTGTGCAGTAGAGCGCCGATGCCTTTTTGCCTGACCCCCCACCTGACCCAAAGAGATGCCGCCTGAGGCAAGAGTCTCAGGCTGTCTCATTTTAGGGACAGCCCTGGATGCAGTTACCTTTTAGCTGGCTCAAGGAAGAGCTCAACACCTCCAACCACTGCCACCACCATGAAATCTCAATACACTTTGATGGCACTCAGGACCTTTTACCCGCAAGAGAAGGCAACAATGGCTTATTTCCAGTCCTCTTTCATAAAGGTTAGTTTTACACTATCACACAAAAAGGAGTAAAGCCCTTTGTTCCCTATTCTGCCTGACCAACGTCCACAGAGAAGCCATTCTGCGTGGAAGACCAGTCAAATAGTCTATGAGCTTTCATGTTGGGCAGAGCTCTTGTACCAATATTTAGCTGAACCGAAGTCGCACACACACGCACACGGGCTCGCACTCGTCTACCCCCAAACAGGTAGAAAACCCGAGCAGCTTTGCCAAAGTGTAAAAATACGGGAACGGTCCCAGCAGGGCTTAAAACGCACAGGGGGAGCAAACGTGTAGTACAAAACGCCGCAGCACAACGCTGTCAATTAGGAGAAAAAGCCACAAAGAACGAACACCTTCAGATAGTCGAAAGTACACACCGCATAAAGCGCGCCGCAGCTCGAAAACAAAAAAATCTGGCGGCTTCAAAGCCGGCAGAAACAGCATGGCGCTTCCCCTAAGAGTTAAAAATAACGGTGGAGAGGAGGAAACGCGATTTTCCTTGCGAGCTAAATGACACTGACAAAGGCCCCCGGAAAAAAAAAAACGAATACAGCTCCTCTGCCCAGGAAAGGCAAGAAAACACATATATAGAACCGTAATTGGTTTCTTCGCCGACTTTCAGGAGATCAAAAAGCAGCAGGAAAATCATCTT
>NW_017306399.1:2097805-2104653 GCF_000935625.1 Nanorana parkeri | reverse complement strand
TACATCAAGCCTGCGCTCGCTTCGGCTGAGGGCTTTTTTTTTTTGATGCGGCCTTGGTTCACACCGCCAAGCAGTGGATTTGGGATTGGAAGTGAAGAAAAAAAAAATCTACTGCACAAAAAAAAATTAAAAAATGAAAAGCTATTAAAAAGGGAAACAATGGCTGAAATACATGAAAGAACTCGAGTTATGGACATGGAAGTAATTTTGTTGCATCTTGGGATTCTTCCTCTGCTGTAATTGCTTGGGGTTATTTCAGCAGCCATACCAAATGAGGAGAGGCAGTAGGGGTTACCTACCTATAGGGCAGAGAAGGCATTATGTGCCTATACTAAATGAGGACAGGCACTGGTATTTATCTATATGCTCGGCAGTGCAATCAACATCAGGACCAAAATGAGGGTTGTCACTGATATTTACCTATATATCTGGCAGTGCAACCGGCATCCATACAAAATTAGGGCAAGGACTATTATTAACCAATATGCCTGACAGTGCAATAAGCACCTGCACCAAAATGAAGAAATGTAGACATTATAATATGATCAATGAAGGTTAGACCTCCTCCCCAGGCTAATAAATGAACAATAGCCCCTGAACCAAACAGGATGTGAATTAATCCGTATCCTTATCAAAAGTTACTACCCCGTTTTAACGGTTACAAAGTAGTTACCTAAACATTGGGACAAGTATCCACTTATACCCTTTAATGATCTCGGAGGGCACGTCACTTCTTTTTTTCCCCCCAGTACCAACATTGTGTCTTAATCCAATAAATAAAGAACAAAAAAAAGTCTGCTTTCTCCATATACTCCTCTGAAACACAGCCCGCATGTGGCCATGCCTCGTACAAAAGGCTGCCGACATCGCCTTATTCGACCCCAATCGACGGGGTGAAGACAGGAAGGGGGCCTCCGCATCAGGCAGGAGAAGCAAACTGGTGTATAACGGTTCATTATCCAAATAATCTGCCAGCTAGATGCTGAAAACGGTCACATTGCTTGTTTCTACCAGAGAAAACCTCTTTGCTGAAGTCTAGGTGGACCAAACAAGGAGAGAATATGACCTCATGCTAGAACAAAACCATATCGTCATTAGGTGAATTCTGAATCCAACTTGGTGCCATTTCCAAAACCCGCTGGGTCAAATCGGCATAGGTTCTCTTCCCCCCACCTTGTGGGAGGTGAGGTAAGACTATCCGTGAAACATAATAAAAGCTCCTCAGGCAAGGTGGTCCAAATGTTTCCCATCTGAAGTCAGCCCGGGTCTGTCTGTGCAGAGCGCTTGGCTCTAATCAGCCGCCTACGGGGCCGGCATACTGTTTGGATTACATAGGAATAGAAACCATTGTAATAAAGATAATTCACTTTTAAAAAGGACCGAGGGGTGCGCTTATGAAGTGTAGTCAGTCTGAAAACACAGCACTGTCCTATACAAGACATACAGATCCCGCCGAAAATTGACTCCAAGAAACACAGAGGAGCCATCAATTTTCCTTTTTGCAAAAGGAATGGGGTTCATTGTTTCACTTGTTGTACTTGTTTGTAGGGTTGCCACCTTTTCTTCAAGGGAAATCTAAACACTCTAGCGACACACAGACATTTTTTGGGGGAGAATGAGTGGTGGCTTATTCATAGGTAATAGCGCCACCCATTCATATGTAAATGTCACATTTAAGACTATTTTTAGTGGGAGGCCAGTAGCCCCTATCTTAATGTTTGTTGCCCCTGTCTGCCTGACATCTTGTGTCCGGGTTTCTGCTGCCATGAAACCCGGGCACAGCATTCAAAATCCTTGTTGGTCAAACAGCCAGAGACTGGGCCACACAGGGGTGCCCGACACAAACTGGCCCACATGGGGAAAGGGGAGCAATGGGATCTATCATTGGGGGGCGGGAGGATTAGTGATTTACACCAGAGGCCTACGCAAACTGCGCCACACGGGGTGGGGATGTGGATTCCACAGACCCTAAGGGAGAGATGTGGGGTTGTGTCCGTCACATGGTGGTGGGATTTGGGGTGCTATGATCACGGGGGAGCCGCCGCGGCGCACACGGGGGGAGCCGTTTTACAAGGGGGGAGCCAACGCGGCGCACAAGGGGGGAGCCAACGCGGCGCACAAGGGGGGAGCCAACGCGGCGCACAAGGGGGGAGCCAACGCGGCGCACCGTAACATGCATGGGGGAGCCACCACAGACTGAAACGCACAAGGGGGAGCCACCACACACACCGTGACATGCATGGTGGAGCCACCACACACACCGTGACATGCATGGTGGAGCCACCACAGACCGAAACATACCGGGGAGCCACCACAGACCGAAACATACCGGGGAGCCACCACGACCACACCACACAGAGAGGCAAGCTAGAAAAGGCCACAGACTGAGAGGCTGCCAGAGGCTGTGTGATGCTGAATGCACACTAGAACCCTGAACACTAACATACAGCTAACACAGAACAGCAAGAATGTGCAAATCACGAAATGCTAAACCCAACACAACGCACAACTACGGACTAAAAACACTACTCCAGCAAAGCTTATATCAGTTCATAATAAATACAATAAGATTCCTCGCAAGTGGATATCATACAAAAGTAAAAGAAGTCAACCACAGAAAAGAGACTCCACTTACTCCATCATTGATGGCGGGATTGTGCAGCAATCCTGGATGGCAGTGAGCGGGGACGTCAAATGGGCGGTATAGGACGCCTCCACCACCTGCTTGTTGCGGGTCACCACATCCAAATAGCGGTTAAACTTCTCCCGAATCTTTTTGGCCAACTGAAAGTACAAGTAAAAGTAGAAGTGTCAGTGACAAATCTGAGGACACGGCAATATAATTACATACACTCTGCTTTCAAACACAACACAGGGGCTCAGTGGTTAGGACTTCTGCCTTGCAGCACTGGGGGGTCCTTAGCTTAAATCCCAGTAAGGACACAATCTGCAATTAATTTGCATATTCCCCTGAGGTTGTGTGGGTTTCCTCTGGGTAGTTGTTTTTCTCCCACACTCCAAAGACATGCTAGCAGGTCAACTAACCCCAGTCTAAACTGGTCTTAGCATGTGTCTGCGTTTAGGTATGTGAGATGGGGACTTCAGCACTGATCGTTATTACAATTAGTACATCAGACCTTGTGGGGGGTGTTGACCTTTCCCTCTATCCAAAAAAAAAAAAAGTTCACCCTGCGAATATATCTGCGAACGTTCATTTTGTGTGAATAACGGCAAAAACAAATGTTGTTAATATATTTTCTTTTCAGGTCAAATGTATTACGATGCAATACTGCATCGGGGGGGAAAAAATAGGAAATTAGTATTTTAATTATTAATACAGGTATTTGTATATCGCCCTGACAATTTACACAGTGCTTTACATACAGAATACTCACCAGTCCCTGCCCTCAAGGAGCTTATAATCTAAGGTCCTTGTTGCACATGCTTACATACATACATACAGGGCCAATTCACACAGGAGCTACTTAACCTTCCAGCATGTGTTTGAGGAAACCCACACAAGCACAAGGAGAACATGATAATGATGTCCTGACTGGGATTCGAACCGGGGACCCCCAGTGCTGCAAGGCTGAAATGCTTACCACTACGCCACTATTTATAAGTCTTTAAAAGGAGAACCATGGGGTCAGGGCTTTTCCCCATAGTTCTCCTAAGGGTAACGGGAGGACACAAACTAGCGTCCCCCCGTCACCCTAAGCTCATTATATAGGGAGCTACAGCTTGCGGTATACCGAGATGCCACAGCTGAAACGGATCCCGACAATTATGTCTGGATCTGCCCAGCTGTGTGAGTGACAGCTGGCTCTGCCTATCTAGAGGCAGAGCCAGCTGTACCCGCCCCCTCCCCGTCCGTTCCTCCAGTCAGCGCTGGTGGATCGGAGCGGGGAGGGGGGAATCCAGCCCCTCCCCTGTCACGGCAGTGAGCCGTGACAGGATAGAGAGGTGAGCGAACGCCGTTATGCGTTTGCTCACCTCCCGATCTACTGAGCCGACCTGTGACAGTCTCATTGTCACAGGTCGGCTAGAACTATGAGGTGAGTGAAAAGCACCCCCCTCATAGTTCATCTTTAAGAGCCCTTTAAATTATCAGTAGATTGAGGGTAACAGGCCCATGAGGCAAACTCTCCAAATTAATACACCCGATTTAGGGCCGTATTGAGCTAATGCCTGTAATTGGTTTCCAATTCCGGCTGGAGGCACAATAGCATGTGGTATGCGCATGTGTCCCCTGCACTCCTTACAGCGATTGGACCTGAACACCCGTGGTTCTTGCAGTGATGTTCACCGACTACGCCGTGTATATCAAACTTGTATAAGATCGCCAGCGCTCGACCAGTAGCACTCAGCCTGGGTCACACCTAGGAGTTTTTGAGCAGTTCGAAAAGCGCTTTTAACTGCCCAACACAAGAAACCCCGTGATTTTCAATGGCCCTTGTTTACACCTGAGCAGAAAAACGCCAGAAAAGAGATACAGGAGCTTTTTTGGGCAGTTAAAAGCGCTTTTCCTCCCCATAGACTTCATTGGAAATGCCCAAAAACGCGCAACAGAAGCACGTTGCACATTTTCGTGAGTGTTTTTGCGCGCGTTCTTCCATTGCTCACAATGGTTTATGAGCTGCCAATCAAAACGCGCATAAAAATGTGCACAACACGCATTAAAGCGCAAATAACCGCATGCTGCTGCTAACGCGCAAAAAACGGTGCCGCCTTGGTGTGAACCAGGGCGCAATCATCACAAACATGATCTAGCCGACGTTTCTGGGCCACGCCGGGTCCCTTCACTATGTTGCCCTGATGAAGGGACCCGGCGCGGCCCCGAAACGTTGGTAATACCGTGTTTTTGACGTTTCACTTCAATAAATAAGCACAAAGATTAAATGCTACTACTCGAGGGCTGGCGATCATCATCATCATCATCATCTTCTACAATAGCAACTCTGACAAATTATTATTGAATGACAAACCCTGCTGGGAGGAGGAGAGGTGTGATGGCGTTAGATATGTAAATATGTTTTCCGAGTGGGATTTTTCCCTCTTACACGGAAACCTCAAACAGCCTTTTGAATATCGTCTCCTTTTTTGTGCCTTCAATAGGAGCCGGTTTTCCCAACCTATCGGTTCCTTTTATCTGGCCTAATTTTCCCCAGATGCCCTCTTTGTTTATCCGCTCGAGTCCCCCAAGCAGCAGCGCCGTGTCTTTTCCCCTAAAGCTTTGCATCTCAAAAGAAACTCCTTTCAGATGAGAAAAAGAAAAATGATCTCTCAAAGGCAGAAGGATTTCAATCTTATCAAGTGTGTACGGTGAATGCAAATCTCCAGAAGAGGAAAAAGCCGGGGCTAAATACACAGCCGAAATACATACGTGTGGCGTGTTCAGCTGCCGAAATATCTCTCATTTTAACACAACACGGTATAATCGCCAGAGGGTGACAACGTTATTTAGAGCCCGTAGCTTTGCAGCTTCCTGTGCCACCGACCACATGTAAGACAGACACATAAGCAGGCAGATGGGCAAGATCCTGCCTATATATATATATCACTATAGCTCTCAGTGCTTGAAAACATGATCAAATGTATCTAAACCCAAGAACAAAATGCACTGGTACACTGCCCGCGTTCTATGAAAGTTTTCTGACTGCGTTAGAATGCGTGACCTAGTGACGTGGTTACACATTAACCTAATCCCGCCCAGTTTATCGGGGTTGAAATGTGTGACCAGTCACACATTTTAACGTGATCCCGCCCAGTTTTTTGGCTCCTGAAATATCATTTCTATCCGTCTTTGTGAGTGCGATCTCACATTCCAGAAAGTCGGATAGAAGTGACATTTCAGGACCGATCAGCTGTTCCAGGGCAGATCGGTTCTCCTGCACATACGATCTTCGATGCCGATCTGCCCTGGAACAGCTGAGAAAGCGTTGGAATTCTTCACCTTTTGCCGCTCACATATTCCACTGTCGAAAAAGTGGGCGTGATTACGTTAAAATGTGTGACCCCGTGACCGGTCACACATTCCAACGTAGTCACAATCTTTGATAGAACACATGCTTCAAAAAAAGACAGTCACACACACTCTATTTCATTGGACCACCTTCAGCTTTGATTACGGCATGCATTCGCCGTGGCATCGTTTCGATAAGCTTATACAATGTCAAAAAAAAATTCCGTCCAGTTTTATACATTTTTCACCAACATCTTGTAGTGATGATGGGAGAGTCGGACCTCTGCGTAAAGTCTTCTCCAGCACATGCCAAAGATTCTCAATGGGGTTGAGGTCTGGACTCTGTGGTGGCCAATCCATGTGTGACAATGATGTCTCGTGCTCCATGAACCACTCTTTCACAATCTGAGCCCGATGAATCCGGACATTGTCATCCTGGAATATGTCCAATGTGCCATCAGGGAAGAAAAATCCATTGATGGAAAATCTTGGCCATTCAGTATATTCAGGGGGCAGCTGACCTAAATTTTTGGGGACATGACGTTGCTGAACCTAGACCTGACCAACTGAAGCAACATCAGATCAGAACACTGACCTAACTGGAGGTGGTGGCCGATTCCTCCCTAAAGGCCAATTCACCCCACATCATCTCCAGACCAGACCAGATTGTTTCCGGACCTAAAATGCATCCTAATGTATTCCTATGCTATTTCTGGCCTCTGTTCACGCCAGCGCAGTCCGTTCCGGACCAGACCAGAAAAATACTGCTCGTCTTATGTTGTCTGGTCTGAAATGCACTGGAACTGTGAGCAGGTTCCGGTCCGGAAAATGGTGTGAACCTGACCTAATACCAGACTAAGTGGCCAAACTATAATTACAACATTGT